>NW_026290984.1:255000-262500 GCF_023373465.1 Oncorhynchus keta
CAGTGTAGCAGGTCATAAAAAGGACTGTTTTCCGAACGAGGAAGGAGGAGAGGGTGGAGGGAGAGACAACGGGTGGGGGGGGGGTTCTTCAAGGTCACGAATCAAGCTGACCTGAGCTATACTACCGTCCGTCCTTCCAAAGAGGCACTGCTCCACACGCACACACACACGCACGCTATCGCACGCGCACACACACGCAGGGGGTCACGCATCACTCAGCTTCCTCTGGCTCTAAGCACACACTGCACACACACACGCACTTCCACGCAGCACAAGTTAAGGAGAGGTCACACTGCAGGGGGTCACTATCTACACTCAGCTTCCTCACGCTCCTCGTTAAGGAGAGGTCACACTGCAGGGGGTCACTATCACACAGCTTCCTCTGGCTCTAAGCTCCTCGTTAAGGAGAGGTCACACTGCAGGGGGTCACTATCTATCACTCAGCTTCCTCTGGCTCTAACAGGTCACACTGCAGGGGGTCACTACTACACAGGAGAGGTCACACTGCACACACACACTACACACAGCTCCTCGTTAAGGAGACACACACACTCATCAGCTTCCTCTGGCTCTAAGCTCACCAGGGGGTCACATCTATCACTCAGCTTCCTCTGGCTCTAAGCTCCTCGTTAAGGAGAGGTCACACTGCAGGGGGTCACTATCTATCACTCAGCTTCCTCTGGCTCTAAGCTCCTCGTTAAGGAGAGGTCACACTGCACTGGGGGTCACTATCTATCACTCAGCTTCCTCTGGCTCTAAGCTCCTCGTTAAGGAGAGGTCACACTGCAGGGGGTCACTATCTAGGGGGTCACTATCACTCAGCTTCCTCTGGCTCTAAGCTCCTCGTTAAGGAGAGGTCACACTGCAGGGGGTCACTATCTATCACTCAGCTTCCTCTGGCTCTAAGCTCCTCGTTAAGGAGAGGTCACACTGCAGGGGTCACTATCTATCACTCAGCTTCCTCTGGCTCTAAGCTCCTCGTTAAGGAGAGGTCACACTGCAGGGGGTCACTATCTATCACTCAGCTTCCTCTGGCTCTAAGCTCCTCGTTAAGGAGAGGTCACACTGCAGGGGTCACTATCTATCACTCAGCTTCCTCTGGCTCTAAGCTCCTCGTTAAGGAGAGGTCACACTGCAGGGGGTCACTATCTATCACTCAGCTTCCTCTGGCTCTAAGCTCCTCGTTAAGGAGAGGTCACACTGCAGGGGGTCACTATCTATCACTCAGCTTCCTCTGGCTCTAAGCTCCTCGTTAAGGAGAGGTCACACTGCAGGGGGTCACTATCTATCACTCAGCTTCCTCTGGCTCTAAGCTCCTCGTTAAGGAGAGGTCACACTGCAGGGGGTCACTATCTATCACTCAGCTTCCTCTGGCTCTAAGCTCCTTATTAAGGAGAGGTCACACTGCAGGGGGTCACTATCTATCACTCAGCTTCCTCTGGCTCTAAGCTCCTCGTTAAGGAGAGGTCACACTGCAGGGGGTCACTATCTATCACTCAGCTTCCTCTGGCTCTAAGCTCCTCGTTAAGGAGAGGTCACAATGCAGGGGGTCACTATCTATCACTCAGCTTCCTCTGGCTCTAAGCTCCTCGTTAAGGAGAGGTCACACTGCAGGGGGTCACTATCTATCACTCAGCTTCCTCTGGCTCTAAGCTCCTTATTAAGGAGAGGTCACACTGCAGGGGGTCACTATCTATCACTCAGCTTCCTCTGGCTCTAAGCTCCTCGTTAAGGAGAGGTCACACTGCAGGGGTCACTATCTATCACTCAGCTTCCTCTGGCTCTAAGCTCCTCGTTAAGGAGAGGTCACACTGCAGGGGGTCACTATCTATCACTCAGCTTCCTCTGGCTCTAAGCTCCTCGTTAAGGAGAGGTCACACTGCAGGGGGTCACTATCTATCACTCAGCTTCCTCTGGCTCTAAGCTCCTTATTAAGGAGAGGTCACACTGCAGGGGGTCACTATCTATCACTCAGCTTCCTCTGGCTCTAAGCTCCTCGTTAAGGAGAGGTCACACTGCAGGGGGTCACTATCTATCACTCAGCTTCCTCTGGCTCTAAGCTCCTCGTTAAGGAGAGGTCACACTGCAGGGGGTCACTATCTATCACTCAGCTTCCTCTGGCTCTAAGCTCCTCGTTAAGGAGAGGTCACACTGCAGGGGGTCACTATCTATCACTCAGCTTCCTCTGGCTCTAAGCTCCTCGTTAAGGAGAGGTCACACTGCAGGGGTCACTATCTATCACTCAGCTTCCTCTGGCTCTAAGCTCCTTATTAAGGAGAGGTCACACTGCAGGGGGTCACTATCTATCACTCAGCTTCCTCTGGCTCTAAGCTCCTCGTTAAGGAGAGGTCACACTGCAGGGGGTCACTATCTATCACTCAGCTTCCTCTGGCTCTAAGCTCCTCGTTAAGGAGAGGTCACACTGCAGGGGGTCACTATCTATCACTCAGCTTCCTCTGGCTCTAAGCTCCTCGTTAAGGAGAGGTCACACTGCAGGGGGTCACTATCTATCACTCAGCTTCCTCTGGCTCTAAGCTCCTCGTTAAGGAGAGGTCACACTGCAGGGTTCACTATCTATCACTCAGCTTCCTCTGGCTCTAAGCTCCTTGTTAAGGAGAGGTCACACTGCAGGGGGTCACTATCTATCACTCAGCTTCCTCTGGCTCTAAGCTCCTCATTAAGGAGAGGTCACACTGCAGGGGTCACTATCTATCACTCAGCTTCCTCTGGCTCTAAGCTCCTCGTTAAGGAGAGGTCACACTGCAGGGGGTCACTATCTATCACTCAGCTTCCTCTGGCTCTAAGCTCCTCGTTAAGGAGAGGTCACACTGCAGGGGTCACTATCTATCACTCAGCTTCCTCTGGCTCTAAGCTCCTCGTTAAGGAGAGGTCACACTGCAGGGGGTCACTATCTATCACTCAGCTTCCTCTGGCTCTAAGCTCCTCGTTAAGGAGAGGTCACACTGCAGGGGTCACTATCTATCACTCAGCTTCCTCTGGCTCTAAGCTCCTCGTTAAGGAGAGGTCACACTGCAGGGGTCACTATCTATCACTCAGCTTCCTCTGGCTCTAAGCTCCTCGTTAAGGAGAGGTCACACTGCAGGGGGTCACTATCTATCACTCAGCTTCCTCTGGCTCTAAGCTCCTCGTTAAGGAGAGGTCACACTGCAGGGGGTCACTATCTATCACTCAGCTTCCTCTGGCTCTAAGCTCCTCATTAAGGAGAGGTCACACTGCAGGGGGTCACTATCTATCACTCAGCTTCCTCTGGCTCTAAGCTCCTCGTTAAGGAGAGGTCACACTGCAGGGGTCACTATCTATCACTCAGCTTCCTCTGGCTCTAAGCTCCTCGTTAAGGAGAGGTCACACTGCAGGGGGTCACTATCTATCACTCAGCTTCCTCTGGCTCTAAGCTCCTCGTTAAGGAGAGGTCACACTGCAGGGGGTCACTATCTATCACTCAGCTTCCTCTGGCTCTAAGCTCCTCGTTAAGGAGAGGTCACACTGCAGGGGTCACTATCTATCACTCAGCTTCCTCTGGCTCTAAGCTCCTCGTTAAGGAGAGGTCACACTGCAGGGGTCACTATCTATCACTCAGCTTCCTCTGGCTCTAAGCTCCTCATTAAGGAGAGGTCACACTGCAGGGGGTCACTATCTATCACTCAGCTTCCTCTGGCTCTAAGCTCCTCGTTAAGGAGAGGTCACACTGCAGGGGGTCACTATCTATCACTCAGCTTCCTCTGGCTCTAAGCTCCTCATTAAGGAGAGGTCACACTGCAGGGGTCACTATCTATCACTCAGCTTCCTCTGGCTCTAAGCTCCTCGTTAAGGAGAGGTCACACTGCAGGGGTCACTATCTATCACTCAGCTTCCTCTGGCTCTAAGCTCCTCGTTAAGGAGAGGTCACACTGCAGGGGGTCACTATCTATCACTCAGCTTCCTCTGGCTCTAAGCTCCTCGTTAAGGAGAGGTCACACTGCAGGGGTCACTATCTATCACTCAGCTTCCTGTGTGGTGTAGTGTAGTGTGGTGTGGTGTAGTGTAGTGTAGTGTGGTGTGGTGTGGTGTGTGGTGTGTGGTGTGTGGTGTGGTGTAGTGTGGTGTGGTGTAGTGTGGTGTGGTGTGTGGTGTGTGGTGTGTGGTGTAGTGTGGTGTGGTGTAGTGTGGTGTTGTGTAGTGTTGTGTAGTGTGGTGTAGTGTAGTGTGGTATGTGGTGTGGTGTGTGGTGTAGTGTGTGGTGTAGTGTGGTGTTGTGTGGTGTAGTGTGGTGTGTGGTGTAGTGTGGTGTAGTGTAGTATAGTGTAGTGTAGTGTAGTGTGGTGTGGTGTGGTGTGGTGTGGTGTGGTGTGTGCTGTAGTGTAGTATGGTGTGGTCTAGTGTGGTGTGGTGTGGTCTAGTGTGGTGTGTGGTGTGTGGTGTGGTCTAGTGTGGTGTGGTGTGTGGTGTGGTCTAGTGTGGCGTGGTGTGGTGTAGTGTAGTGTGGTGTAGTGTGGTGTGGTGTAGTGTGGTGTAGTGTGGTGTAGTGTGGTGTAGTGTGGTGTGGTGTGGTGGTGTGGTGTGGTGTAGTGTGGTGTAGTGTGGTGTAGTGTGGTGTGGTGTGGTGTGGTGTAGTGTGGTGTAGTGTGGTGTGGTGTAGTGTGGTGTGGTGTGGTGTGGTGTAGTGAGGTGTGGTGTGGTGTAGTGTGGCGTGGTGTGGTGTGGTGTAGTGTAGCGTGGTGTCGTAGTGTGGTGTGGTGTGGTGTGGTGTAGTGTGGTGTGGTGTGGTGTGGTGTGGTGTGGTGTAGTGTGGTGTGGTGTGGTGTGGTGTGGTGTGGTGTAGTGTAGTGTGGTGTGGTGTGGTGTAGTGTGGTGTGGTGTGGTGTAGTGTGGTGTGGTGTAGTGTGGTGTAGTGTGGTGTGGTGTAGTGTGGTGTGGTGTGTGTAGTGTGTGTGGTGTGGTGTGGTGTAGTGTGGTGTGTGGTGTGGTGTGGTGTAGTGAGGTGTAGTGTGGTGTGGTGTAGTGTTGTGTAGTGTAGTGTGAGGTGTGGTGTGGTGTGATGTGGTGTGGTGTAGTGTAGTGTGGTATGTGGTGTGGTGTGTGGTGTAGTGTGGTGTAGTGTAGTGTGGTGTGGTGTGGTGTAGTGTGGTGTAGTGTAGTGTGGTGTAGTGTGGTGTGGTGTGGTGTGGTGTAGTGTGGTGTGGTGTAGTGTGGTGTAGTGTTGTGGTGTGGTGTAGTGTGGTGTGGTGTAGTGTGGTGTATTGTGGTGTAGTGTAGTGTGGTGTAGTTTGGTGTAGTGTGGTGTGGTGTAGTGTGGTGTGGTGTGGTGTGTGGTGTGGTGTGGTGTGAGGTGTAGTGTGGTGTGGTGTAGTGTGGTGTGTGTTGTGTAGTGTGGTGTAGTGTAGTGTGAGGTGTGGTGTGGTATGTGGTGTGGTGTGTGGTGTAGTGTGGTGTGGTATGTGGTGTGGTGTGTGGTGTAGTGTGGTGTAGTGTAGTGTAGTGTGGTGTGGTGTGATGTGGTATGTGGTGTGGTGTGGTCTAGTGTGGTGTGGTGTGTGGTGTGTGCTGTAGTGTGGTGTGGTGTGGTGTGTGGTGTGGTGTGGTGTGTGGTGTAGTGTGGAGTGGTGTGGTCTCGTGTGGTGTGGTGTGGTGTAGTGTGGTGTGTGGTGTGGTGTGTGGTGTGTGGTGTAGTGTGGTGTGGTGAGTGTGTGTGGTGTAGTGTGAGGTGTGGTGTGGTGTAGTGTGGAGTGGTGTGGTGTAGTGTGGTGTGGTGTGGTAGTCAGTGTGGTGTGTGGTGTGGTGTGTGTGTGTGTGTGGTGTAGTGTGGTGTGGTGTAGTGTGGTGTGGTGTGTGGTGTGGTGTGTGGTGTAGTGTGGTGTGGTGTGGTGTGGTGTAGTGTGGTGTAGTGTGGTGTGGTGTGGTGTGAGTGGTGTGGTGTGAGGTGTGGTGTTGTGTGGTGTAGTGTGTAGTGTGAGTGTGGTGTGGTGTAGTGTGTAGTGTGGCGTGGTGTGGTGTGGTGTAGTGTAGTGTGGTGTAGTGTGGGTGTATGAGGTGTGTGTAGTGTGGTGTAGTGTGGTGTAGTGTGGTGTGGTGTGGTGTGAGTGTGTAGTGTGGTGTAGGTGTGGTGTAGTGTGGTGTAGTGTGGTGTGAGGTGTGTGGTGTAGTGTAGTGTGTGTAGTGTGGTGTGGTGTAGGTGTGGTGTGGTGTGGTGTGGTGTGAGTGTGGTGTGTGTGTAGTGTGGTGTAGTGTGGTGTAGTGTGTGTGTAGTGTGGTGTGTGTGTGTAGTGTAGTGTGGTGTAGTTTGGTGTGGTGTGTGGTGTGGTGTGGTGTGGTGTGGTGTGGTGTGGTGTAGTGTAGTGTAGTTTGGTATGGTGCAGTGTGGTGTAGTGTGGTGTGGTGTAGTGTGGTGTAGTGTGGTGTATTGTGGTGTAGTGTAGTGTGGTGTAGTTTGGTGTGGTGTGGTGTGGTGTAGTGTGGTGTAGTGTGGTGTGGTGTAGTGTGGTGTAGTGTGGTGTAGTGTGGTGTGGAGTGTGGTGTAGTGTGGTGTGGTGTAGTGTGGTGTGGTGTCGTGTGGTGTAGTGTTGTGTAGTGTGGTGTAGTGTAGTGTGAGGTGTGGTGTGGTGTGGTGTGGTGGTGTGGTGTGGTGTAGTATGAGGTGTGGTGTGTAGTGTAGTATGAGGTGTGGTGTGTATGAGGTGTGGTGTATGAGGTGTGGTGTGGTGTGGTGTAGTATGAGGTGTGGTGTGGTGTAGTGTAGTATGAGGTGTGGTGTAGGTGTGTGTGTAGTATGAGGTGTGGTGTGGTGTAGTGTGAGGTGTGGTGTGGTGTGGTGTAGTGTGAGGTGTGGTGTGGTGTGGTGTGGTGTAGTGTAGTGTAGTGTAGTGTAGTGTAGTATGAGGTGTGGTGTGGTGTGGTGTGGTGTAGTGTAGTGTGAGGTGTGGTGTAGTATGAGGTGTGGTGTGGTGTGGTGTAGTGTAGTGTAGTATGAGGTGTGGTGTGGTGTGGTGTAGTGTAGTATGAGGTGTAGTGTAGTATGAGGTGTGGTGTGGTGTAGTGTAGTGTGAGGTGTGGTGTAGTATGAGGTGTGGTGTAGTATGAGGTGTGGTGTGGTGTGGTGTGGTGTGGTGTAGTGTAGTGTGAGGTGTGGTGTAGGTGTGGTGTGGTGTGGTGTAGTATGAGGTGTGGTGTGGTGTGGTGTGGTGTAGTGTAGTATGAGTGTGGTGTGGTGTGGTGTGGTGTAGTGTAGTATGAGGTGTGGTGTGGTGTGGTGTAGTGTAGTATGAGGTGTGGTGTGGTGTGGTGTGGTGTAGTGTGAGGAACTAGCAGGACAGAGGACCCAGACAGACAGGAACTAGCAGGACATAGGACCGTTGGATGGACATAGGACCCAGACAGAGAGGAACTAGCAGGACAGAGGACCCAGACAGACAGGAACTAGCAGGACAGAGGACCGTTGGATGGACATAGGACCCAGACAGAGAGGAACTAGCAGGACAGAGGACCCAGACAGAGAGGAACTAGCAG
>NW_026290984.1:267500-320000 GCF_023373465.1 Oncorhynchus keta
AGTAACTCCAGTCCTATCCTCTCCTCCAGTATCTCCAGTCCTAAACTCTCCTCCAGTCCTAACCTCTCCTCCAGTACCTCCAGTCCTAGCCTCTCCTCCAGTACCTCCAGTCCTAACCTCTCCTCCAGTCCTAACCTCTCCTCCAGTACCTCCAGTCCTAACCTCTCCTCCAGTACCTCCAGTCCTAAGCTCTCCTCCAGTATCTCCAGTCCTAACCTCTCCTCCAGTATCTCCAGTCCTAACCTCTCCTCCAGTAACTCCAGTCCTAACCTCTCCTCCAGTACCTCCAGTCCTTACCTCTCCTCCAGTACCTCCAGTCCTAACCTCTCCTCCAGTACCTCCAGTCCTAACCTCTCCTCCAGTACCTCCAGTCCTAACCTCTCCTCCAGTCCTAACCTCTCCTCCAGTACTTCCAGTCCTTACCTCTCTTCCAGTCCTTACCTCTCTTCCAGTCCTAACCTCTCCTCTAGTCCTAACCTCTCCTCCAGTCCTAACCTCTCCTCCAGTCCTAACCTCTCCTCTAGTCCTTACCTCTCCTCCAGTCCTAACCTCTCCTCCAGTCCTAACCTCTCCTCCAGTCCTAACCTCTCCTCCAGTACTTCCAGTCTTAACCTCTCTTCCAGTCCTAACCTCTCCTCCAGTCCTAAACTCTCCTCCAGTCCTAACCTCTCCTCCAGTACCTCCAGTCCTAACCTCTCCTCCAGTCCTAACCTCTCCTCCAGTACTGCCAGTCCTTACCTCTCTTCCAGTCCTAACCTCTCCTCCAGTCCTAACCTCTCCTCCAGTCCTAACCTCTCCTCCAGTCCTAACCTCTCTTCCAGTCCTAACCTCTCCTCCAGTACTTCCAGTCCTTACCTCTCTTCCAGTCCTTACCTCTCTTCCAGTCCTAACCTCTCCTCTAGTCCTAACCTCTCCTCCAGTCCTAACCTCTCCTCTAGTCCTTACCTCTCCTCCAGTCCTAACCTCTCCTCCAGTCCTAACCTCTCCTCCAGTCCTAACCTCTCCTCCAGTACTTCCAGTCCTAACCTCTCTTCCAGTCCTAACCTCTCTTCCAGTCCTAACCTCTCCTCCAGTCCTAAACTCTCCTCCAGTCCTAACCTCTCCTCCAGTCCTAACCTCTCCTCCAGTACTTCCAGTCCTTACCTCTCTTCCAGTCCTAACCTCTCCTCCAGTCCTAACCTCTCCTCCAGTCCTAACCTCTCCTCCAGTCCTAACCTCTCTTCCAGTCCTAACCTCTCCTCCAGTCCTAACCTCTCCTCCAGTCCTAACCTCTCCTCCAGTCCTAACCTCTCCTCCAGTCCTAACCTCTCTTCCAGTCCTAACCTCTCCTCCAGTCCTAACCTCTCCTCCAGTCCTAACCTCTCCTCCAGTCCTAACCTCTCCTCCAGTACTTCCAGTCCTTACCTCTCTTCCAGTCCTAACCTCTCCTCCAGTCCTAACCTCTCCTCCAGTCCTAACCTCTCCTCCAGTCCTAACCTCTCATCCAGTCCTAACCTCTCTTCCAGTACCTTCAGTCCTAACCTCTCCTCCAGTACATCCAGTCCTAACCTCTCCTCCAGTCCTAACCTCTCCTCCAGTCCTAACCTCTCCTCCAGTCCTAACCTCTCCTCCAGTCCTAACCTCTCATCCAGTCCTAACCTCTCCTCCAGTCCTAACCTCTCCTCCAGTCCTAACCTCTCATCCAGTCCTAACCTCTCCTCCAGTCCTAACCTCTCCTCCAGTCCTAACCTCTCTTCCAGTCCTAACCTCTCCTCCAGTCCTAACCTCTCCTCCAGTCCTAACCTCTCCTCCAGTCCTAACCTCTCTTCCAGTCCTAACCTCTCCTCCAGTCCTAACCTCTCCTCCAGTCCTAACCTCTCCTCCAGTCCTAACCTCTCCTCCAGTCCTAACCTCTCTTCCAGTCCTAACCTCTCCTCCAGTCCTAACCTCTCCTCCAGTCCTAACCTCTCCTCCAGTCCTAACCTCTCCTCCAGTCCTAACCTCTCCTCCAGTCCTAACCTCTCCTCCAGTACTTCCAGTCCTTATCTCTCTTCCAGTCCTAACCTCTCCTCCAGTCCTAACCTCTTTTCCAGTCCTAACCTCTTTTCCAGTCCTAACCTCTCCTCCAGTCCTAACCTCTCTTCCAGTCCATACTCTCCTCCAGTCCTAACCTCTCATCCAGTCCTAACCTCTCTTCCAGTACCTTCAGTCCTAACCTCTCCTCCAGTACATCCAGTCCTAACCTCTCCTCCAGTCCTAACCTCTCCTCCAGTCCTAACCTCTCCTCCAGTCCTAACCTCTCCTCCAGTCCTAACCTCTCCTCCAGTCCTAACCTCTCATCCAGTCCTAACCTCTCTTCCAGTACCTTCAGTCCTAACCTCTCCTCCAGTACATCCAGTCCTAACCTCTCCTCCAGTCCTAACCTCTCCATACATACATACGTACATACAGTCTTAACCTGTGTGTGTTTTCCTTCTGATGAGAACATGTGCAGGAAGCATGACAGAGAGCAGAGAGTGTGTGTATGTTCGTCTCCAGCTGAGAGGCAGGATGCAGACAACCAGGAAGAGATAAGCACGATGGAGGGAGGTGTGTGTGTGTAGTGTGAGTAGTGGTGTTCAGTGTGTGTGTGGTGTATGTGTGTGTTGTGTGAGTGTGTAGTGGTGTGTGTTCTGTGTGTGTTTTTGGTGTTCAGTGTGTGTGTGGTGTGTGTTTGTGTGGTGTGTGTTGTGTGTGTGTTTTTGGTGTTCAGTGTGTGTGTGGTGTATGTGTGTGTGGTGTGTGTTTGTGTGGTGTGTGGTGTCTGGTTTTGTGTGTGTGTGTGTGTGTGTGTGTGTGTGTGTGTGTGTGTGTGTGTGTGTGTGTGTGTGTGTGTGTGTGTGTGTGTGTGTGTGGTGTGTTGTGAAGAGTGTGTGTGGAATACCAGCCAATCAACAACTAGAACAGGGGCAGGGTAGGACGACCAGCCAATCAACAACTAGAACAGGGGCAGGGTAGGACGACCAGCCAATCAACAACTAGAACAGGGGCAGGGTAGGACTACCAGCCAATCAACAACTAGAACAGGGCCAGGGTAGACCTACCAACCAATCAACAGCTAGAACAGGGTCAGGGTGGGACTACCAGCCAATCAACAACTAGAACAGGGTCAGGGTGGGACTACCAGCCAATCAACAACTAGAACAGGGTCAGGGTGGGACTACCAGCCAATCAACAACTAGAACAGGGTCAGGGTGGGACGACCAGCCAATCAACAACTAGAACAGGGTCAGGGTGGGACTACCAGCCAATCAACAACTAGAACAGGGTCAGGGTGGGAATACCAGCCAATCAACAACTAGAACAGGGGCAGGGTGGGACTACCAGCCAATCAACAACTAGAACAGGGTCAGGGTGGGACTACCAGCCAATCAACAACTAGAACAGGGTCAGGGTGGGACTACCAGCCAATCAACAACTAGAACAGGGTCAGGGTGGGACGACCAGCCAATCAACAACTAGAACAGGGTCAGGGTGGGACGACCAGCCAATCAACAACTAGAACAGGGTCAGGGTGGGACTACCAGCCAATCAACAACTAGAACAGGGTCAGGGTGGGAATACCAGCCAATCAACAACTAGAACAGGGTCAGGGTGGGACTACCAGCCAATCAACAACTAGAACAGGGGCAGGGTGGGACGACCAGCCAATCAACAACTAGAACAGGGTCAGGGTGGGACTACCAGCCAATCAACAACTAGAACAGGGTCAGGGTGGGACTACCAGCCAATCAACAACTAGAACAGGGTCAGGGTGGGACTACCAGCCAATCAACAACTAGAACAGGGTCAGGGTAGGACTACCAGCCAATCAACAACTAGAACAGGGCCAGGGTAGACCTACCAACCAATCAACAGCTAGAACAGGGTCAGGGTGGGAATACCAGCCAATCAACAGCTAGAACAGGGTCAGGGTGGGACTACCAGCCAATCAACAACTAGAACAGGGTCAGGGTGGGACTACCAGCCAATCAACAACTAGAACAGGGTCAGGGTGGGACTACCAACCAATCAACAACTAGAACAGAGTCAGGGTAGGACTACCAGCCAATCAACAACTAGAACAGGGTCAGGGTAGGACTACCAGCCAATCAACAGCTAGAACAGGGTCAGGGTGGGACTACCAGCCAATCAACAACTAGAACAGGGTCAGGGTGGGACTACCAGCCAATCAACAACTAGAACAGGGTCAGGGTGGGACTACCAGCCAATCAACAACTAGAACAGGGTCAGGGTGGGACTACCAGCCAATCAACAACTAGAACAGGGTCAGGGTGGGAATACCAGCCAATCAACAACTAGAACAGGGTCAGGGTGGGACTACCAGCCAATCAACAACTAGAACAGGGTCAGGGTGGGACTACCAGCCAATCAACAACTAGAACAGGGTCAGGGTGGGACTACCAGCCAATCAACAACTAGAACAGGGTCAGGGTAGGACTACCAGCCAATCAACAACTAGAACAGGGTCAGGGTGGGACTACCAGCCAATCAACAACTAGAACAGGGTCAGGGTGGGACTACCAGCCAATCAACAACTAGAACAGGGTCAGGGTGGGACTACCAGCCAATCAACAACTAGAACAGGGTCAGGGTGGGAATACCAGCCAATCAACAACTAGAACAGGGCCAGGGTAGACCTACCAACCAATCAACAGCTAGAACAGGGTCAGGGTGGGAATACCAGCCAATCAACAGCTAGAACAGGGTCAGGGTGGGACTACCAGCCAATCAACAACTAGAACAGGGTCAGGGTGGGACTACCAGCCAATCAACAACTAGAACAGGGTCAGGGTGGGACTACCAGCCAATCAACAACTAGAACAGGGTCAGGGTGGGACTACCAGCCAATCAACAACTAGAACAGGGTCAGGGTAGGACTACCAGCCAATCAACAACTAGAACAGGGCCAGGGTAGACCTACCAACCAATCAACAGCTAGAACAGGGTCAGGGTGGGAATACCAGCCAATCAACAGCTAGAACAGGGTCAGGGTGGGACTACCAGCCAATCAACAACTAGAACAGGGTCAGGGTGGGACTACCAGCCAATCAACAACTAGAACAGGGTCAGGGTGGGACTACCAGCCAATCAACAACTAGAACAGGGTCAGGGTGGGACTACCAGCCAATCAACAACTAGAACAGGGTCAGGGTGGGACTACCAGCCAATCAACAACTAGAACAGGGTCAGGGTGGGAATACCAGCCAATCAACAGCTAGAACAGGGTCAGGGTGGGAATACCAGCCAATCAACAACTAGAACAGGGTCAGGGTGGGACTACCAGCCAATCAACAACTAGAACAGGGTCAGGGTGGGACTACCAGCCAATCAACAACTAGAACAGGGTCAGGGTGGGAATACCAGCCAATCAACAACTAGAACAGGGTCAAGTTGGGAAAACCAGCCAATCAACAACTAGAACAGGGTCAGGGTGGGACTACCAGCCAATCAACAGCTAGAACAGGGTCAGGGTGGGAATACCAGCCAATCAACAGCTAGAACAGGGTCAGGGTGGGACTACCAGCCAATCAACAACTAGAACAGGGTCAGGGTGGGACTACCAGCCAATCAACAACTAGAACAGGGTCAGGGTGGGACTACCAGCCAATCAACAACTAGAACAGGGTCAGGGTGGGACTAACAGCCAATCAACAACTAGAACAGGGTCAGGGTGGGACTACCAGCCAATCAACAACTAGAACAGGGTCAGGGTGGGACTACCAGCCAATCAACAACTAGAATAGGGTCAGGGTGGGACTACCAGCCAATCAACAACTAGAACAGGGTCAGGGTGGGAATACCAGCCAATCAACAACTAGAACAGGGTCAGGGTGGGACGACCAGCCAATCAACAACTAGAACAGGGTCAGGGTGGGACTACCAGCCAATCAACAACTAGAATAGGGTCAGGGTGGGACTACCAGCCAATCAACAACTAGAACAGGGTCAGGGTGGGAATACCAGCCAATCAACAACTAGAACAGGGTCAGGGTGGGACTACCAGCCAATCAACAACTAGAACAGGGTCAGGGTGGGACTACCAGCCAATCAACAACTAGAACAGGGTCAGGGTGGGAATACCAGCCAATCAACAACTAGAACAGGGTCAGGGTGGGAATACCAGCCAATCAACAACTAGAACAGGGTCAGGGTGGGACTACCAGCCAATCAACAACTAGAACAGGGTCAGGGTGGGACTACCAGCCAATCAACAACTAGAACAGGGTCAGGGTGGGACTACCAGCCAATCAACAACTAGAACAGGGTCAGGGTGGGAATACCAGCCAATCAACAACTAGAACAGGGTCAGGGTGGGAATACCAGCCAATCAACAACTAGAACAGGGTCAGGGTGGGAATACCAGCCAATCAACAACTAGAACAGGGTCAGGGTGGGAATACCAGCCAATCAACATCTAGAGCATGGAAGCTGTGTATCACGTGACACCAAGGTGACGTTTCCCATAAGTACAGATGAAGGATCAGCTTCCCCTCCCAGACTCTAAACATAACAACTAGAACAGGGTCAGGGTGGGAATACCAGCCAATCAACAACTAGAACAGGGTCAGGGTGGGAATACCAGCCAATCAACAACTAGAACAGGGTCAGGGTGGGAATACCAGCCAATCAACAACTAGAACAGGGTCAGGGTGGGACTACCAGCCAATCAACAACTAGAACAGGGTCAGGGTGGGAATACCAGCCAATCAACAACTAGAACAGGGTCAGGGTGGGACTACCAGCCAATCAACAACTAGAACAGGGTCAGGGTGGGAATACCAGCCAATCAACATCTATAACATGGAAGCTGTGTATCTCCCAGACTCTAAACATAACAACTAGCGGGGAAATACAAAACTGACTCCGGGTCAGCATCTTCACATGTTCTCTGATTGGAGGTGTGTTTACCTGCAACTCAATGCAACCCCTATTACTAGCCTGTTCAACCCCTATTACTAGCCTGTTCAACCCCTATTACTAGCCTGTTCAACCCCTATTACTAGCCTGTTCAACCCCTATTACTAGCCTGTTCAACCCCTATTACTAGCCTGTTCAACCCCTATTACTAGCCTGTTCAACCCCTATTACTAGCCTGGTCAACCCCCCCTATTACTAGCCTGTTCAACCCCTATTACTAGCCTGTTCAACCCCTATTACTAGCCTGTTCAACCCCTATTACTAGCCTGTTTAGCCTATTACTAGCCTGTTCAACCCCTATTACTAGCCTGTTCAACCCCTATTACTAGCCTGTTCAACCCCTATTACTAGCCTGTTCAACCCCTATTACTAGCCTGTTCAACCCCCCTATTACTAGCCTGTTCAACCCCTATTACTAGCCTGTTCAACCCCTATTACTAGCCTGTTCAACCCTCCCTATTACTAGCCTGTTCAACCCCTATTACTAGCCTGTTCAACCCCTATTACTAGCCTGTTCAACCCCTATTACTAGCCTGTTCAACCCCTATTACTAGCCTGTTCAACCCCCTATTACTAGCCTGTTCAACCCCTATTACTAGCCTGTTCAACCTCTATTACTAGCCTGTTCAACCCCCTATTACTAGCCTGTTCAACCCCTATTACTAGCCTGTTCAACCTCTATTACTAGCCTGTTCAACCCTCCCTATTACTAGCCTGTTCAACCCCTATTACTAGCCTGTTCAACCCCCCTATTACTAGCCTGTTCAACCTCTATTACTAGCCTGTTCAACCCCCCCTATTACTAGCCTGTTCAACCCCTATTACTAGCCTGTTCAACCTCTATTACTAGCCTGTTCAACCCTCCCTATTACTAGCCTGTTCAACCCCTATTACTAGCCTGTTCAACCCCTATTACTAGCCTGTTCAACCCCTATTACTAGCCTGTTCAACCCCTATTACTAGCCTGTTCAACCCTCCCTATTACTAGCCTGTTCAACCCCTATTACTAGCCTGTTCAACCCCCCTATTACTAGCCTGTTCAACCCCCCTATTACTAGCCTGTTCAACCCCTATTACTAGCCTGTTCAACCCCTATTACTAGCCTGTTCAACCCCTATTACTAGCCTGTTCAACCTCTATTACTAGCCTGTTCAACTATTACTAGCCTCCCTATTACTAGCCTGTTCAACCCCTATTACTAGCCTGTTCAACCCCCTATTACTAGCCTGTTCAACCTCTATTACTAGCCTGTTCAACCCCCTATTACTAGCCTGTTCAACCCCTATTACTAGCCTGTTCAACCCCCTATTACTAGCCTGTTCAACCCCTATTACTAGCCTGTTCAACCCCTATTACTAGCCTGTTCAACCCCTATTACTAGCCTGTTCAACCCCTATTACTAGCCTGTTCAACCCCTATTACTAGCCTGTTCAACACCTATTACTAGCCTGTTCAACCCCTATTACTAGCCTGTTCAACCCCTATTACTAGCCTGTTCAACCCCTATTACTAGCCTGTTCAACCCCTATTACTAGCCTGTTTAACCTCTATTACTAGCCTGTTCAACCCCTATTACTAGCCTGTTCAACCCCTATTACTAGCCTGTTCAACCCCTATTACTAGCCTGTTCAACCCCTATTACTAGCCTGTTCAACCCCTATTACTAGCCTGTTCAACCCCTATTACTAGCCTGTTCAACCCCTATTACTAGCCTGTTCAACCCCTATTACTAGCCTGTTCAACCCCTATTACTAGCCTGTTCAACCCCTATTACTAGCCTGTTCAACCCCTATTACTAGCCTGTTCAACCCCTATTACTAGCCTGTTCAACCCCCCTATTACTAGCCTGTTCAACCCCTATTACTAGCCTGTTCAACCCCTATTACTAGCCTGTTCAACCCCTATTACTAGCCTGTTCAACCCCTATTACTAGCCTGTTCAACCCCTATTACTAGCCTGTTCAACCCCTATTACTAGCCTGTTCAACCCCTATTACTAGCCTGTTCAACCCCTATTACTAGCCTGTTCAACCCCCCTATTACTAGCCTGTTCAACCCCCTATTACTAGCCTGTTCAACCCCCCCTATTACTAGCCTGTTCAACCCCTATTACTAGCCTGTTCAACCCCTATTACTAGCCTGTTCAACCCCTATTACTAGCCTGTTCAACCCCCCCTATTACTAGCCTGTTCAACCCCTATTACTAGCCTGTTCAACCCCTATTACTAGTTCAACCCATATTACCTGTTCAACCCCTATTCCTAGCCTGTTCAACCCCTATTACTAGCCTGTTCAACCCCTATTACTAGCCTGTTCAACCCCTATTACTAGCCTGTTCAACCCCCCTATTACTAGCCTGTTCAACCCCCTATTACTAGCCTGTTCAACCCCTATTACTAGCCTGTTCAACCCCTATTACTAGCCTGTTCAACCCCTATTACTAGCCTGTTCAACCCCTATTACTCGCCTGTTCAACCCCTATTACTAGCCTGTTCAACCTCTATTACTAGCCTGTTCAACCCCCTATTACTAGCCTGTTCAACCCATATTACTAGCCTGTTCAACCCCTATTACTAGCCTGTTCAACCCCTATTACTAGCCTGTTCAACCCCTATTACTAGCCTGTTCAACCCCTATTACTAGCCTGTACTAGCCTGTTCAACCCCCCTATTACTAGCCTGTTCAACCCCCCCTATTACTAGCCTGTTCAACCCCTATTACTAGCCTGTTCAACCTCTATTACTAGCCTGTTCAACCCCTATTACTAGCCTGTTCAACCCCTATTACTAGCCTGTTCAACCCCCCTATTACTAGCCTGTTCAACCCCTATTACTAGCCTGTTCAACCCCTATTACTAGCCTGTTCAACCCCCCTATTACTAGCCTGTTCAACCCCTATTACTAGCCTGTTCAACCCCTATTACTAGCCTGTTCAACCCCTATTACTAGCCTGTTCAATCTCTCTTTCGTTTCGTCTGAGATCCCCATAGATTGGAAAGCTGCCGCGGTCATCCCCCTCTTCAAAGGGGGAAACACTAGACCCAAACTGTTACAGACCTATATCTATCCTACCCTGTCATCTATCCTCACCGACCATTTCGAATCCCATCGTACCTTCTCCGCTATGCAATTTGGTTTCAGAGCTGGTCACGGGTGCACCTCAGCCACACTCAAGGTCCTAAACAACATCATAACCGCCATCGATAAGAAACAATACTGTGCAGCTGTCTTCATAGACCTGGCCAAGGCTGTCGAATCTGTCAATCCCTGCATTCGTATTGGCAGACTAAACAGCCTTGGTTTTTCTAATGACCTGCCTCGCCTGGTTTACCAACTACTTCTCAGACAGAGTTCAGTGTGTCAAATCGGATGGCCTGTTGTCCGGACATCTGGCAGTCTCTATGGGGGTACCACAGGGTTCAATTCTCAGGCCGACTCTCTTCTCTGTATACATCAATGATGTCGGTCTTGCTGCTGGTGATTCTCTGATCCACCTCTACGCAGACGACACCATTCTGTTTACTTCTGGCCCTTCTTTAGACACTGTGTTAACTAACCTCCAGACGACACCATTCTGTATACTTCTGGCCCTTCTTTGGACACTGTGTTAACTAACCTCCAGACGACACCATTCTGTATACTTCTGGCCCCTCCAGACACTGTGTTAACTAACCTCCAGACGAGCTTCAATGCCATACAACTCTCCTTCCGTGGCCTCCAACTGCTCTTGAATGCAAGTAAAACTAAATGCATGCTCTTCAACTGATCGCTGCCCACACCTGCCCGCCCGTCCAGCATCACTACTCTGGACGGTTCTGACTTAGAATATGTGGACAACTACAAATACCAGGTGTCTGGTTAGACTGTAAACTCTCCTTCCAGACTCACATTAAGCATCTCGGTTGTTGGTTGTTCCATGTCCTTGTCAGAGATTGGTTGTTCCATGTCCTTGTCAGAGATTGGTTGTTCCATGTCCTTGTCAGAGATTGGTTGTTCCATGTCCTTGTCAGAGATTGGTTGTTCCATGTCCTTGTCAGAGATTGGTTGTTCCATGTCCTTGTCAGAGATTGGTTGTTCCATGTCCTTGTCAGAGATTGGTTGTTCCATGTCCTTGTCAGAGATTGGTTGTTCCATGTCCTTGTCAGAGATTGGTTGTTCCATGTCCTTGTCAGAGATTGGTTGTTCCATGTCCTTGTCAGAGATTGGTTGTTCCATGTCCTTGTCAGAGATTGGTTGTTCCATGTCCTTGTCAGAGATTGGTTGTTCCATGTCCTTGTCAGAGATTGGTTGTTCCATGTCCTTGTCAGAGATTGGTTGTTCCATGTCCTTGTCAGAGATTGGTTGTTCCATGTCCTTGTCAGAGATTGGTTGTTCCATGTCCTTGTCAGAGATTGGCTGTTCCATGTCCTTGTCAGAGATTGGTTGTTCCATGTCCTTGTCAGAGATTGGTTGTTCCATGTCCTTGTCAGAGATTGGCTGTTGTATGTAGGTGGGTTATTTGTTCTGGTTTGGCGACAGGTTCTGCACCCTGTTATTTTTGTTACTTTGGTATTCAGAGTTTTAAAATAAATATATATATATATATTAAACATTAAACGTCTTTAGCAAGTTAATTCTCCTGCGCCTGACTTCCCTGCCACCAACACACACCGCATTACTCCCATACTGCATTTATCTTGATCCTTTTGCACCCCAGTATCTCTACCTGCACATTCATCTTCTGCACATCTTCTGAACATAGCCCATCAGTAAACAGCCCATCTATCTACCTCATCCCCATACTGGTATTTATCTTGATCCTTTTGCACCCCAGTATCTCTACCTGCACATTCATCTTCTGCACATCCTACCATTCCAGTGTTTATTTTTTAAATTGTCCATTATCCTACTTATATTTTCACTCACTGTATATATATTTTCTATTGTGTTATTATGTTTGTTTACTCCATGTGTAACTCTGTGTTGTTGTTTACTCCATGTGTAACTCCCATTTCCATTGCCTTACATGTGTAACTCTGTGTTGTTGTTTCCATTATCCTACTTCATTTTCACTCACTGTATATATATATATTTTCTACCTGGTTAAATGTGAGATAAATAAATATTGGACACGCACACACATACGTTTGTTTATTCACACACTCTCACACTCACTCACTCTCTCTCTCTCTCACACTCACTCTCTCTCTCTCTCTCTCTCTCTCTCTCTCTCTCTCTCTCTCTCTCTCTCTCTCTCTCTCTCTCTCTCTCTCTCTCTCAGTGTGTTTTGGTGCAGAGCCACTGAGGTCAGTATGACTGTGAAAACATCCTGGCCTGTGTGAAGTATGTGTCTCAGTTGGAGAGCTGGATCAGTTCCTACAACACACACACACACACACAGACAGACAGACAGACAGACAGACAGACAGACAGACAGACAGACAGACAGACAGACAGACAGACAGACAGACAGACAGACAGACAGACAGACAGACAGACAGACAGACAGACAGACAGACAGACAGACAGACAGACAGACAGACAGACAGACAGACAGACAGACAGACAGACAGACAGACAGACAGACAGACAGACAGACAGACGTGTGTGTGTCTGTCTGTTAACCCTGTTAGAACCCTGTTAGGTTATTCAGATGTCCCCATAGGAGAACCCTTTATTCAGCTGTCCCCATAGCAGAACACTGTTAGGTTATTCAGCTGTCCCCATAGGATAACCCTTTATTCAGCTGTCCCCATAGGAGAACCTGTTAGGTTATTCAGCTGTCCCCATAGGATAACCCTTTATTCAGCTGTCCCCATAGCAGAACACTGTTAGGTTATTCAGCTGTCCCCATAGGATAACCCTTTATTCAGCTGTCCCCATAGGAGAACCCTTTATTCAGCTGTCCCCATAGCAGAACCCTGTATTCAGCTGTCCCCATAGCAGAACCCTGTATTCAGCTGTCCCCATAGGAGAACCCTTTATTCAGCTGTCCCCATAGCAGAACACTGTTAGGTTATTCAGCTGTCCCCATAGGAGAACCCTTTATTCAGCTGTCCCCATAGCAGAACACTGTTAGGTTATTCAGCTGTCCCCATAGGATAACCCTTTATTCAGCTGTCCCCATAGGATAACCCTTTATTCAGCTGTCCCCATAGCAGAACACTGTTAGGTTATTCAGCTGTCCCCATAGGATAACCCTTTATTCAGCTGTCCCCATAGCAGAACACTGTTAGGTTATTCAGCTGTCCCCATAGGAGAACCCTTTATTTAGCTGTCCCCATAGCAGAACACTGTTAGGTTATTCAGCTGTCCCCATAGGAGAACCCTTTATTCAGCTGTCCCCATAGCAGAACCCTTTATTCAGCTGTCCCCATAGGAGAACCCTTTATTCAGCTGTCCCCATAGCAGAACACTGTTAGGTTATTCAGCTGTCCCCATAGGAGAACCCTTTATTCAGCTGTCCCCATAGGAGAACCCTGTATTCAGCTGTCCCCATAGGAGAACCCTGTTAGGTTATTCAGCTGTCCCCATAGCAGAACACTGTTAGGTTATTCAGCTGTCCCCATAGGAGAACCCTTTATTCAGCTGTCCCCATAGGAGAACCCTTTATTCAGCTGTCCCCATAGCAGAACACTGTTAGGTTATTCAGCTGTCCCCATAGGATAACCCTTTATTCAGCTGTCCCCATAGCAGAACACTGTTAGGTTATTCAGCTGTCCCCATAGGAGAACCCTTTATTCAGCTGTCCCCATAGCAGAACACTGTTAGGTTATTCAGCTGTCCCCATAGGATAACCCTTTATTCAGCTGTCCCCATAGGAGAACCCTTTATTCAGCTGTCCCCATAGGAGAACCCTTTATTCAGCTGTCCCCATAGCAGAACCCTGTATTCAGCTGTCCCCATAGGAGAACCCTTTATTCAGCTGTCCCCATAGCAGAACACTGTTAGGTTATTCAGCTGTCCCCATAGGAGAACCCTTTATTCAGCTGTCCCCATAGCAGAACACTGTTAGGTTATTCAGCTGTCCCCATAGGAGAACCCTTTATTCAGCTGTCCCCATAGGAGAACCCTTTATTCAGCTGTCCCCATAGCAGAACCCTGTTAGGTTATTCAGCTGTCCCCATAGGAGAACCCTTTATTCAGCTGTCCCCATAGCAGAACACTGTTAGGTTATTCAGCTGTCCCCATAGGAGAACCCTTTATTCAGCTGTCCCCATAGCAGAACACTGTTAGGTTATTCAGCTGTCCCCATAGGAGAACCCTTTATTCAGCTGTCCCCATAGCAGAACCCTTTATTCAGCTGTCCCCATAGGAGAACCCTTTATTCAGCTGTCCCCATAGCAGAACACTGTTAGGTTATTCAGCTGTCCCCATAGGAAAACCCTTTATTCAGCTGTCCCCATAGGAGAACCCTGTATTCAGCTGTCCCCATAGGAGAACCCTTTATTCAGCTGTCCCCATAGCAGAACACTGTTAGGTTATTCAGCTGTCCCCATAGGAGAACCCTTTATTCAGCTGTCCCCATAGGAGAACCCTGTTAGGTTATTCAGCTGTCCCCATAGAAGAACACTGTTAGGTTATTCAGCTGTCCCCATAGGAAAACCCTGTATTCAGCTGTCCCCATAGGAGAACCCTTTATTCAGCTGTCCCCATAGGATAAACCTGTTAGGTTATTCAGCTGTCCCCATAGCGGCACCCTTTATTCAGCTGTCCCCATAGGATAACCCTTTATTCAGCTGTCCCCATAGGATAACCCTTTATTCAGCTGTCCCCATAGGATAACCCTTTATTCAGCTGTCCCCATAGGAGAACCCTTTATTCAGCTGTCCCCATAGCAGAACCCTGTTAGGTTATTCAGCTGTCCCCATAGGAGAACCCTGTATTCAGCTGTCCCCATAGCAGAACCCTGTTAGGTTATTCAGCTGTCCCCATAGGAGAACCTTTTATTCAGCTGTCCCCATAGGAGAACCCTTTATTCAGCTGTCCCCATAGGAGAACCCTGTTAGGTTATTCAGCTGTCCCCATAGGAGAACCTTGTTAGGTTATTCAGCTGTCCCCATAGGAGAACCCTTTATTCAGCTGTCCCCATAGGAGAACACTGTTAGGTTATTCAGCTGTCCCCATAGCTGTCCCCATAGGAGAACCCTGTATTCAGCTGTCCCCATAGGAGAACCCTTTATTCAGCTGTCCCCATAGGAGAACCCTTTATTCAGCTGTCCCCATAGCAGAACCCTTTATTCAGCTGTCCCCATAGGAGAACCCTTTATTCAGCTGTCCCCATAGGAGAACCCTTTATTCAGCTGTCCCCATAGCAGAACACTGTTAGGTTATTCAGCTGTCCCCATAGGAGAACCCTTTATTCAGCTGTCCCCATAGGAGAACAATGTTAGGTTATTCAGCTGTCCCCATAGGAGAACCCTGTTAGGTTATTCAGCTGTCCCCATAGGAGAACCCTTTATTCAGCTGTCCCCATAGGATAACCCTGTATTCAGCTGTCCCCATAGCAGAACCCTTTATTCAGCTGTCCCCATAGGATAACCCTGTATTCAGCTGTCCCCATAGCAGAACACTTTTAGGTTATTCAGCTGTCCCCATAGGAGAACCCTTTATTCAGCTGTCCCCATAGGAGAACACTGTTAGGTTATTCAGCTGTCCCCATAGGAGAACCCTTTATTCAGCTGTCCCCATAGGAGAACCCTTTATTCAGCTGTCCCCATAGGCAGAACACTGTTAGGTTATTCAGCTGTCCCCATAGGAGAACCCTTTATTCAGCTGTCCCCATAGGAGAACCCTTTATTCAGCTGTCCCCATAGGAGAACCCTGTATTCAGCTGTCCCCATAGGAGAACCCTTATTCAGCTGTCCCCATAGGAGAACCCTTTATTCAGCTGTCCCCATAGGAGAACCCTTTATTCAGCTGTCCCCATAGGAGAACCCTTTATTCAGCTGTCCCCATAGGAGAACCCTGTTAGGTTATTCAGCTGTCCCCATAGGAGAACCCTTTATTCAGCTGTCCCCATAGGAGAACCCTGTATTCAGCTGTCCCCATAGGAGAACCCTGTTAGGTTACTCAGCTGTCCCCATAGGAGAACCCTTTATTCAGCTGTCCCCATAGGAGAACCCTGTTAGGTTATTCAGCTGTCCCCATAGGAGAACCCTGTATTCAGCTGTCCCCATAGGAGAACCCTGTTAGGTTATTCAGCTGTCCCCATAGGAGAACCCTTTATTCAGCTGTCCCCATAGCAGAACCCTTTATTCAGCTGTCCCCATAGGAGAACCCTTTATTCAGCTGTCCCCATAGCAGAACACTGTTAGGTTATTCAGCTGTCCCCATAGGAGAACCCTTTATTCAGCTGTCCCCATAGGAGAACCCTGTATTCAGCTGTCCCCATAGGAGAACCCTGTTAGGTTATTCAGCTGTCCCCATAGCAGAACACTGTTAGGTTATTCAGCTGTCCCCATAGGAGAACCCTTTATTCAGCTGTCCCCATAGGAGAACCCTGTTAGGTTATTCAGCTGTCCCCATAGGAGAACCCTGTTAGGTTATTCAGCTGTCCCCATAGCAGAACCCTTTATTCAGCTGTCCCAATAGCAGAACACTGTTAGGTTATTCAGCTGTCCCCATAGGAGAACCCTTTATTCAGCTGTCCCCATAGGAGAACCCTGTTAGGTTATTCAGCTGTCCCCATAGAAGAACACTGTTAGGTTATTCAGCTGTCCCCATAGGAGAACCCTTTATTCAGCTGTCCCCATAGGAGAACCCTGTTAGGTTATTCAACTGTCCCCATAGCGGCACCCTTTATTCAGCTGTCCCCATAGGAGAACCCTTTATTCAGCTGTCCCCATAGCAGAACACTGTTAGGTTATTCAGCTGTCCCCATAGGAGAACCCTTTATTCAGCTGTCCCCATAGGAGAACCCTTTATTCAGCTGTCCCCATAGGAGAACCCTGTATTCAGCTGTCCCCATAGGAGAACCCTGTATTCAGCTGTCCCCATAGGAGAACCCTTTATTCAGCTGTCCCCATAGGAGAACCCTTTATTCAGCTGTCCCCATAGGAGAACCCTTTATTCAGCTGTCCCCATAGGAGAACCCTGTTAGGTTATTCAGCTGTCCCCATAGGAGAACCCTTTATTCAGCTGTCCCCATAGGAGAACCCTGTATTCAGCTGTCCCCATAGGAGAACCCTGTTAGGTTATTCAGCTGTCCCCATAGGAGAACCCTTTATTCAGCTGTCCCCATAGGAGAACCCTGTTAGGTTATTCAGCTGTCCCCATAGGAGAACCCTGTATTCAGCTGTCCCCATAGGAGAACCCTGTTAGGTTATTCAGCTGTCCCCATAGGAGAACCCTTTATTCAGCTGTCCCCATAGCAGAACCCTTTATTCAGCTGTCCCCATAGGAGAACCCTTTATTCAGCTGTCCCCATAGCAGAACACTGTTAGGTTATTCAGCTGTCCCCATAGGAGAACCCTTTATTCAGCTGTCCCCATAGGAGAACCCTGTATTCAGCTGTCCCCATAGGAGAACCCTGTTAGGTTATTCAGCTGTCCCCATAGCAGAACACTGTTAGGTTATTCAGCTGTCCCCATAGGAGAACCCTTTATTCAGCTGTCCCCATAGGAGAACCCTTTATTCAGCTGTCCCCATAGCAGAACACTGTTAGGTTATTCAGCTGTCCCCATAGGAAAACCCTTTATTCAGCTGTCCCCATAGGAGAACCCTGTATTCAGCTGTCCCCATAGGAGAACCCTTTATTCAGCTGTCCCCATAGGATAAACCTGTTAGGTTATTCAGCTGTCCCCATAGCGGCACCCTTTATTCAGCTGTCCCCATAGGATAACCCTTTATTCAGCTGTCCCCATAGGATAACCCTTTATTCAGCTGTCCCCATAGGAGAACCCTTTATTCAGCTGTCCCCATAGGAGAACCCTTTATTCAGCTGTCCCCATAGCAGAACCCTGTATTCAGCTGTCCCCATAGGAGAACCCTTTATTCAGCTGTCCCCATAGGAGAACCCTGTTAGGTTATTCAGCTGTCCCCATAGGATAACCCTTTATTCAGCTGTCCCCATAGCAGAACACTGTTAGGTTATTCAGCTGTCCCCATAGGATAACCCTTTATTCAGCTGTCCCCATAGGATAACCCTTTATTCAGCTGTCCCCATAGCAGAACACTGTTAGGTTATTCAGCTGTCCCCATAGGATAACCCTTTATTCAGCTGTCCCCATAGGATAACCCTTTATTCAGCTGTCCCCATAGGAGAACCCTTTATTCAGCTGTCCCCATAGCAGAACACTGTTAGGTTATTCAGCTGTCCCCATAGGAGAACCCTTTATTCAGCTGTCCCCATAGGAGAACCCTTTATTCAGCTGTCCCCATAGGAGAACCCTGTTAGGTTATTCAGCTGTCCCCATAGCAGAACACTGTTAGGTTATTCAGCTGTCCCCATAGGAGAACCCTTTATTCAGCTGTCCCCATAGGAGAACCCTGTTAGGTTATTCAGCTGTCCCCATAGAAGAACACTGTTAGGTTATTCAGCTGTCCCCATAGGAAAACCCTTTATTCAGCTGTCCCCATAGGAGAACCCTGTATTCAGCTGTCCCCATAGGATAAACCTGTTAGGTTATTCAGCTGTCCCCATAGCGGCACCCTTTATTCAGGTGTCCCCATAGGATAACCCTTTATTCAGCTGTCCCCATAGGATAACCCTTTATTCAGCTGTCCCCATAGGAGAACCCTTTATTCAGCTGTCCCCATAGGAGAACCCTTATTCAGCTGTCCCCATAGCAGAACCCTGTTAGGTTATTCAGCTGTCCCCATAGGAGAACCCTGTATTCAGCTGTCCCCATAGGAGAACCCTGTTAGGTTATTCAGCTGTCCCCATAGGAGAACCTTGTTAGGTTATTCAGCTGTCCCCATAGGAGAACCCTTTATTCAGCTGTCCCCATAGGAGAACACTGTTAGGTTATTCAGCTGTCCCCATAGCTGTCCCCATAGGAGAACCCTGTATTCAGCTGTCCCCATAGGAGAACCCTTTATTCAGCTGTCCCCATAGGAGAACCCTTTATTCAGCTGTCCCCATAGCAGAACCCTTTATTCAGCTGTCCCCATAGGAGAACCCTTTATTCAGCTGTCCCCATAGGAGAACCCTGTATTCAGCTGTCCCCATAGCAGAACACTGTTAGGTTATTCAGCTGTCCCCATAGGAGAACCCTTTATTCAGCTGTCCCCATAGGAGAACAATGTTAGGTTATTCAGCTGTCCCCATAGGAGAACCTTGTTAGGTTATTCAGCTGTCCCCATAGGAGAACCCTTTATTCAGCTGTCCCCATAGGAGAACACTGTTAGGTTATTCAGCTGTCCCCATAGCAGAACCCTTTATTCAGCTGTCCCCATAGGATAACCCTTTATTCAGCTGTCCCCATAGCAGAACACTGTTAGGTTATTCAGCTGTCCCCATAGGAGAACCCTTTATTCAGCTGTCCCCATAGGAGAACCCTGTTAGGTTATTCAGCTGTCCCCATAGCGGCACCCTTTATTCAGCTGTCCCCATAGGAGAACCCTTTATTCAGCTGTCCCCATAGCAGAACACTGTTAGGTTATTCAGCTGTCCCCATAGGAGAACCCTTTATTCAGCTGTCCCCATAGGAGAACCCTTTATTCAGCTGTCCCCATAGGAGAACCCTGTATTCAGCTGTCCCCATAGGAGAACCCTGTATTCAGCTGTCCCCATAGGAGAACCCTTTATTCAGCTGTCCCCATAGGAGAACCCTTTATTCAGCTGTCCCCATAGGAGAACCCTGTTAGGTTATTCAGCTGTCCCCATAGGAGAACCCTTTATTCAGCTGTCCCCATAGGAGAACCCTGTATTCAGCTGTCCCCATAGGAGAACCCTGTTAGGTTACTCAGCTGTCCCCATAGGAGAACCCTTTATTCAGCTGTCCCCATAGGAGAACCCTGTTAGGTTATTCAGCTGTCCCCATAGGAGAACCCTGTATTCAGCTGTCCCCATAGGAGAACCCTGTTAGGTTATTCAGCTGTCCCCATAGGAGAACCCTTTATTCAGCTGTCCCCATAGGAGAACCCTTTATTCAGCTGTCCCCATAGGAGAACCCTGTATTCAGCTGTCCCCATAGGAGAACCCTTTATTCAGCTGTCCCCATAGGAGAACCCTGTATTCAGCTGTCCCCATAGCAGAACCCTGTTAGGTTATTCAGCTGTCCCCATAGGAGAACCTTTTATTCAGCTGTCCCCATAGGAGAACCCTTTATTCAGCTGTCCCCATAGGAGAACCCTGTTAGGTTATTCAGCTGTCCCCATAGGAGAACCTTGTTAGGTTATTCAGCTGTCCCCATAGGAGAACCCTTTATTCAGCTGTCCCCATAGGAGAACACTGTTAGGTTATTCAGCTGTCCCCATAGCTGTCCCCATAGGAGAACCCTATATTCAGCTGTCCCCATAGGAGAACCCTGTTAGGTTATTCAGCTGTCCCCATAGCTGTCCCCATAGGAGAACCCTGTATTCAGCTGTCCCCATAGCAGAACCCTTTATTCAGCTGTCCCCATAGGAGAACCCTTTATTCAGCTGTCCCCATAGGAGAACCCTTTATTCAGCTGTCCCCATAGGAGAACCCTGTTAGGTTATTCAGCTGTCCCCATAGGAGAACCTTGTTAGGTTATTCAGCTGTCCCCATAGGAGAACCCTTTATTCAGCTGTCCCCATAGGAGAACACTGTTAGGTTATTCAGCTGTCCCCATAGGAGAACCCTTTATTCAGCTGTCCCCATAGGATAACCCTTTATTCAGCTGTCCCCATAGGAGAACACTGTTAGGTTATTCAGCTGTCCCCATAGGAGAACCCTTTATTCAGCTGTCCCCATAGCAGAACCCTGTTAGGTTATTCAGCTGTCCCCATAGCAGCACCCTTTATTCAGCTGTCCCCATAGGAGAACCCTTTATTCAGCTGTCCCCATAGGAGAACACTGTTAGGTTATTCAGCTGTCCCCATAGGAGAACCCTTTATTCAGCTGTCCCCATAGGAGAACCCTGTTAGGTTATTCAGCTGTCCCCATAGCGGCACCCTTTATTCAGCTGTCCCCATAGGAGAACCCTTTATTCAGCTGTCCCCATAGCAGAACACTGTTAGGTTATTCAGCTGTCCCCATAGGAGAACCCTTTATTCAGCTGTCCCCATAGGAGAACCCTTTATTCAGCTGTCCCCATAGGAGAACCCTGTATTCAGCTGTCCCCATAGGAGAACCCTGTATTCAGCTGTCCCCATAGGAGAACCCTTTATTCAGCTGTCCCCATAGGAGAACCCTTTATTCAGCTGTCCCCATAGGAGAACCCTTTATTCAGCTGTCCCCATAGGAGAACCCTGTTAGGTTATTCAGCTGTCCCCATAGGAGAACCCTTTATTCAGCTGTCCCCATAGGAGAACCCTTTATTCAGCTGTCCCCATAGGAGAACCCTGTTAGGTTACTCAGCTGTCCCCATAGGAGAACCCTTTATTCAGCTGTCCCCATAGGAGAACCCTGTTAGGTTATTCAGCTGTCCCCATAGGAGAACCCTGTATTCAGCTGTCCCCATAGGAGAACCCTGTTAGGTTATTCAGCTGTCCCCATAGGAGAACCCTTTATTCAGCTGTCCCCATAGGAGAACCCTTTATTCAGCTGTCCCCATAGGAGAACCCTGTATTCAGCTGTCCCCATAGGAGAACCCTTTATTCAGCTGTCCCCATAGGAGAACCCTGTATTCAGCTGTCCCCATAGCAGAACCCTGTTAGGTTATTCAGCTGTCCCCATAGGAGAACCTTTTATTCAGCTGTCCCCATAGGAGAACCCTTTATTCAGCTGTCCCCATAGGAGAACCCTGTTAGGTTATTCAGCTGTCCCCATAGGAGAACCTTGTTAGGTTATTCAGCTGTCCCCATAGGAGAACCCTTTATTCAGCTGTCCCCATAGGAGAACCCTGTATTCAGCTGTCCCCATAGCAGAACCCTATATTCAGCTGTCCCCATAGGAGAACCCTGTTAGGTTATTCATGAACCCAGCTGTCCCCATAGGAGAACCCTGTATTCAGCTGTCCCCATAGCAGAACCCTTTATTCAGCTGTCCCCATAGGAGAACCCTTTATTCAGCTGTCCCCATAGGAGAACCCTGTATTCAGCTGTCCCCATAGCAGAACACTGTTAGGTTATTCAGCTGTCCCCATAGGAGAACCCTTTATTCAGCTGTCCCCATAGGAGAACCCTGTTAGGTTATTCAGCTGTCCCCATAGGAGAACCTTGTTAGGTTATTCAGCTGTCCCCATAGGAGAACCCTTTATTCAGCTGTCCCCATAGGAGAACACTGTTAGGTTATTCAGCTGTCCCCATAGCAGAACCCTTTATTCAGCTGTCCCCATAGGATAACCCTTTATTCAGCTGTCCCCATAGCAGAACACTGTTAGGTTATTCAGCTGTCCCCATAGGAGAACCCTTTATTCAGCTGTCCCCATAGCAGAACCCTGTTAGGTTATTCAGCTGTCCCCATAGCAGCACCCTTTATTCAGCTGTCCCCATAGGAGAACCCTTTATTCAGCTGTCCCCATAGCAGAACACTGTTAGGTTATTCAGCTGTCCCCATAGGAGAACCCTTTATTCAGCTGTCCCCATAGGAGAACCCTTTATTCAGCTGTCCCCATAGGAGAACCCTGTATTCAGCTGTCCCCATAGGAGAACCCTGTTAGGTTATTCAGCTGTCCCCATAGGAGAACCCTTTATTCAGCTGTCCCCATAGGAGAACCCTGTTAGGTTATTCAGCTGTCCCCATAGGAGAACCCTGTTAGGTTATTCAGCTGTTCCCCAGAACCCTTTATTCAGCTGTCCCCATAGGAGAACCCTTTATTCAGCTGTCCCCATAGCAGAACACTGTTAGGTTATTCAGCTGTCCCCATAGGAGAACCCTTTATTCAGCTGTCCCCATAGGAGAACCCTTTATTCAGCTGTCCCCATAGGAGAACCCTGTATTCAGCTGTCCCCATAGGAGAACCCTGTTAGGTTATTCAGCTGTCCCCATAGGAGAACCCTGTTAGGTTATTCAGCTGTCCCCATAGGAGAACCCTGTATTCAGCTGTCCCCATAGGAGAACCCTGTTAGGTTATTCAGCTGTCCCCATAGGAGAACCCTTTATTCAGCTGTCCCCATAGGAGAACCCTTTATTCAGCTGTCCCCATAGGAGAACCCTTTATTCAGCTGTCCCCATAGGAGAACCCTGTATTCAGCTGTCCCCATAGCAGAACCCTGTTAGGTTATTCAGCTGTCCCCATAGGAGAACCTTTTATTCAGCTGTCCCCATAGGAGAACCCTTTATTCAGCTGTCCCCATAGGAGAACCCTGTTAGGTTATTCAGCTGTCCCCATAGGAGAACCTTGTTAGGTTATTCAGCTGTCCCCATAGGAGAACCCTTTATTCAGCTGTCCCCATAGGAGAACACTGTTAGGTTATTCAGCTGTCCCCATAGCTGTCCCCATAGGAGAACCCTATATTCAGCTGTCCCCATAGGAGAACCCTGTTAGGTTATTCAGCTGTCCCCATAGCTGTCCCCATAGGAGAACCCTGTATTCAGCTGTCCCCATAGCAGAACCCTTTATTCAGCTGTCCCGATAGGAGAACCCTTTATTCAGCTGTCCCCATAGGAGAACCCTGTATTCAGCTGTCCCCATAGCAGAACACTGTTAGGTTATTCAGCTGTCCCCATAGGAGAACCCTTTATTCAGCTGTCCCCATAGGAGAACCCTGTTAGGTTATTCAGCTGTCCCCATAGGAGAACCTTGTTAGGTTATTCAGCTGTCCCCATAGGAGAACCCTTTATTCAGCTGTCCCCATAGGAGAACACTGTTAGGTTATTCAGCTGTCCCCATAGCAGAACCCTTTATTCAGCTGTCCCCATAGGATAACCCTTTATTCAGCTGTCCCCATAGCAGAACACTGTTAGGTTATTCAGCTGTCCCCATAGGAGAACCCTTTATTCAGCTGTCCCCATAGCAGAACCCTGTTAGGTTATTCAGCTGTCCCCATAGCAGCACCCTTTATTCAGCTGTCCCCATAGGAGAACCCTTTATTCAGCTGTCCCCATAGCAGAACACTGTTAGGTTATTCAGCTGTCCCCATAGGAGAACCCTTTATTCAGCTGTCCCCATAGGAGAACCCTTTATTCAGCTGTCCCCATAGGAGAACCCTGTATTCAGCTGTCCCCATAGGAGAACCCTGTTAGGTTATTCAGCTGTCCCCATAGGAGAACCCTTTATTCAGCTGTCCCCATAGGAGAACCCTGTTAGGTTATTCAGCTGTCCCCATAGGAGAACCCTGTTAGGTTATTCAGCTGTTCCCATAGCAGAACCCTTTATTCAGCTGTCCCCATAGGATAACCCTTTATTCAGCTGTCCCCATAGCAGAACACTGTTAGGTTATTCAGCTGTCCCCATAGGAGAACCCTTTATTCAGCTGTCCCCATAGGAGAACCCTGTATTCAGCTGTCCCCATAGGAGAATCCTTTATTCAGCTGTCCCCATAGGAGAACCCTGTTAGGTTATTCAGCTGTCCCCATAGGAGAACCCTTTATTCAGCTGTCCCCATAGGAGAATCCTTTATTCAGCTGTCCCCATAGGAGAACCCTGTTAGGTTATTCAGCTGTCCCCATAGGAGAACCCTTTATTCAGCTGTCCCCCCCTTTATTCAGCTGGAGAACCCTGTTAGGTTATTCAGCTGTCCCCATAGGAGAACCCTTTATTCAGCTGTCCCCATAGGAGAACCCTGTATTCAGCTGTCCCCATAGGAGAACCCTTTATTCAGCTGTCCCCATAGGAGAACCCTGTTAGGTTATTCAGCTGTCCCCATAGGAGAACCCTGTTAGGTTATTCAGCTGTCCCCATAGGACAACCCTTTATTCAGCTGTCCCCATAGGAGAACCCTGTTAGGTTATTCAGCTGTCCCCATAGGAGAACCCTTTATTCAGCTGTCCCCATAGGAGAACCCTGTTAGGTTATTCAGCTGTCCCCATAGGAGAACCCTGTATTCAGCTGTTCCCATAGGAGAACCCTGTTAGATTATTCAGCTGTCCCCATAGGAGAACCCTTTATTCAGCTGTCCCCATAGGAGAATCCTTTATTCAGCTGTCCCCATAGGAGAACCCTGTTAGGTTATTCAGCTGTCCCCATAGGAGAACCCTTTATTCAGCTGTCCCCATAGGAGAACCCTGTTAGGTTATTCAGCTGTCCCCATGGCAGAACCCTGTTAGGTTATTCAGCTGTCCCCATAGGAGAACCTTTATTCAGCTGTCCCCATAGGAGAACCCTTTATTCAGCTGTCCCCATAGGAGAACCCTGTTAGGTTATTCAGCTGTTAGAACCCTGTATTCAGCTGTTAGGAGAACCCTTTATTCAGCTGTCCCCATAGGAGAACCCTGTATTCAGCTGTCCCCATAGCAGAACCCTTTATTCAGCTGTCCCCATAGGAGAACCCTTTATTCAGCTGTCCCCATAGCAGAACCCTTTATTCAGCTGTCCCCATAGGAGAACACTGTTAGGTTATTCAGCTGTCCCCATAGGAGAACCCTGTATTCAGCTGTCCCCATAGGAGAACCCTGTTAGGTTATTCAGCTGTCCCCATAGCAGCACCCTTTATTCAGCTGTCCCCATAGGAGAACCCTTTATTCAGCTGTCCCCATAGGAGAACCCTTTATTCAGCTGTCCCCATAGCAGAACCCTGTTAGGTTATTCAGCTGTCCCCATAGGAGAACCCTTTATTCAGCTGTCCCCATAGGAGAACCCTGTTAGGTTATTCAGCTGTCCCCATAGGAGAACCCTGTATTCAGCTGTCCCCATAGGAGAACCCTTTATTCAGCTGTCCCCATAGGAGAACCCTGTTAGGTTATTCAGCTGTCCCCATAGGAGAACCCTTTATTCAGCTGTCCCCATAGGAGAACCCTGTTAGTTTATTCAGCTGTCCCCATAGGAGAACCCTGTATTCAGCTGTTAGGAGAACTCTTTATTCAGCTGTCCCCATAGGAGAACCCTTTATTCAGCTGTCCCCATAGGAGAACCCTGTTAGCTTATTCAGCTGTCCCCATAGGAGAACCCTTTATTCAGCTGTCCCCATAGGAGAACCCTTTATTCAGCTGTCCCCATAGGAGAACCCTGTTAGGTTACTCAGCTGTCCCCATAGGAGAACCCTTTATTCAGCTGTCCCCATAGGAGAATCCTTTATTCAGCTGTCCCCATAGGAGAACCCTTTATTCAGCTGTCCCCATAGGAGAACCCTTTATTCAGCTGTCCCCATAGGAGAACCCTGTTAGGTTATTCAGCTGTCCCCATGGCAGGAGTTAAGCTTCCCCATAGGAGAACCTTTTATTCAGCTGTCCCCATAGGAGAACCCTTTATTCAGCTGTCCCCATAGGAGAACCCTGTTAGGTTATTCAGCTGTCCCCATAGGAGAACCCTGTATTCAGCTGTCCCCATAGGAGAACCCTTTATTCAGCTGTCCCCATAGGAGAACCCTGTTAGGTTATTCAGCTGTCCCCATAGGAGAACCCTTTATTCAGCTGTCCCCATAGCAGAACCCTTTATTCAGCTGTCCCCATAGGAGAACCCTTTATTCAGCTGTCCCCATAGCAGAACCCTTTATTCAGCTGTCCCCATAGGAGAACACTGTTAGGTTATTCAGCTGTCCCCATAGGAGAACCCTGTATTCAGCTGTCCCCATAGGAGAACCCTGTTAGGTTATTCAGCTGTTCCCATAGGAGAACCCTGTTAGGTTATTCAGCTGTCCCCATAGCAGCACCCTTTATTCAGCTGTCCCCATAGCAGAACCCTGTTAGGTTATTCAGCTGTCCCCATAGGAGAACTCTTTATTCAGCTGTCCCCATAGGAGAACCCTGTTAGGTTATTCAGCTGTCCCCATAGAACCCTTTATTCAGCTGTCCCCATAGGAGAACCCTTTATTCAGCTGTCCCCATAGGAGAACCCTGTTAGGTTAGTCAGCTGTCCCCATAGGAGAACCCTTTATTCAGCTGTCCCCATAGGAGAACCCTTTATTCAGCTGTCCCCATAGGAGAACCCTGTTAGGTTATTCAGCTGTCCCCATAGGAGAACCCTTTATTCAGCTGTCCCCATAGGAGAACCCTGTTAGGTTATTCAGCTGTCCCCATAGGAGAACCCTTTATTCAGCTGTCCCCATAGGAGAACCCTGTTAGGTTATTCAGCTGTCCCCATAGGAGAACCCTGTTAGGTTATTCAGCTGTCCCCATAGGAGAACCCTTTATTCAGCTGTCCCCATAGGAGAACCCTTTATTCAGCTGTCCCCATAGGAGAACCCTGTTAGGTTATTCAGCTGTCCCCATAGGAGAACCCTGTATTCAGCTGTCCCCATAGGAGAACCCTTTATTCAGCTGTCCCCATAGGAGAACCCTGTTAGGTTATTCAGCTGTCCCCATAGGAGAACCCTGTATTCAGCTGTCCCCATAGGAGAACCCTGTTAGGTTATTCAGCTGTCCCCATAGCAGAACCCTTTATTCAGCTGTCCCCATAGGAGAACCCTGTATTCAGCTGTCCCCATAGAGAACCCTTTATTCAGCTGAACCCTGTTAGGTTATTCAGCTGTCCCCATAGGAGAACCCTTTATTCAGCTGTCCCCATAGGAGAACCCTGTTAGGTTATTCAGCTGTCCCCATAGGAGAACCCTTTATTCAGCTGTCCCCATAGAGAACCCTTTATTCAGCTGTCCCCATAGGAGAACCCTGTTAGGTTTCAGCTGTCCCCATAGGAGAACCCTTTATTCAGCTGTCCCCATAGGAGAACCCTGTTAGTTTATTCAGCTGTCCCCATAGGAGAACCCTGTATTCAGCTGTCCCCATAGGAGAACCCTTTATTCAGCTGTCCCCATAGGAGAACCCTTTATTCAGCTGTCCCCATAGGAGAACCCTGTTAGGTTATTCAGCTGTCCCCATAGGAGAACCCTTTATTCAGCTGTCCCCATAGGAGAACCCTTTATTCAGCTGTCCCCATAGGAGAACCCTGTTAGGTTATTCAGCTGTCCCCATAGGAGAACCCTTTATTCAGCTGTCCCCATAGGAGAACCCTGTTAGGTTATTCAGCTGTCCCCATAGGAGAACCCTGTATTCAGCTGTCCCCATAGGAGAACCCTGTTAGGTTATTCAGCTGTCCCCATAGGAGAACCCTTTATTCAGCTGTCCCCATAGGAGAACCCTTTATTCAGCTGTCCCCATAGGAGAACCCTGTATTCAGCTGTCCCCATAGGAGAACCCTTTATTCAGCTGTCCCCATAGGAGAACCCTGTTAGGTTATTCAGCTGTCCCCATAGGAGTTTTATTCAGCTGTCCCCCCCTTTATTCAGGAGAACCCTGTTAGGTTATTCAGCTGTCCCCATAGGAGAACCCTTTATTCAGCTGTCCCCATAGGAGAACACTGTTAGGTTATTCAGCTGTCCCCATAGGAGAACCCTTTATTCAGCTGTCCCCATAGGAGAACCCTTTATTCAGCTGTCCCCATAGGAGAACCTTGTTAGGTTATTCAGCTGTCCCCATAGGAGAACCCTTTATTCAGCTGTCCCCATAGGAGAACACTGTTAGGTTATTCAGCTGTCCCCATAGCTGTCCCCATAGGAGAACCCTGTATTCAGCTGTCCCCATAGGAGAACCCTGTTAGGTTATTCAGCTGTCCCCATAGGAGAACCCTGTATTCAGCTGTCCCCATAGGAGAACCCTTTATTCAGCTGTCCCCATAGGAGAACCCTTTATTCAGCTGTCCCCATAGGAGAACCCTGTTAGGTTATTCAGCTGTCCCCATAGGAGAACCCTGTATTCAGCTGTCCCCATAGGAGAACCCTGTTAGGTTATTCAGCTGTCCCCATAGGAGAACCCTTTATTCAGCTGTCCCCATAGGAGAACCCTTTATTCAGCTGTCCCCATAGGAGAACCCTGTTAGGTTATTCAGCTGTCCCCATAGGAGAACCCTTTATTCAGCTGTCCCCATAGGAGAACCCTGTTAGGTTATTCAGCTGTCCCCATAGGAGAACCCTTTATTCAGCTGTCCCCATAGGAGAACCCTGTTAGTTTATTCAGCTGTCCCCATAGGAGAACCCTGTATTCAGCTGTCCCCATAGGAGAACCCTTTATTCAGCTGTCCCCATAGGAGAACCCTTTATTCAGCTGTCCCCATAGGAGAACCCTGTTAGGTTATTCAGCTGTCCCCATAGGAGAACCCTTTATTCAGCTGTCCCCATAGGAGAACCCTTTATTCAGCTGTCCCCATAGGAGAACCCTGTTAGGTTATTCAGCTGTCCCCATAGGAGAACCCTTTATTCAGCTGTCCCCATAGGAGAACCCTTTATTCAGCTGTCCCCATAGGAGAACCCTTTATTCAGCTGTCCCCATAGGAGAACCCTTTATTCAGCTGTCCCCATAGGAGAACCCTAGGTTATTCAGCTGTCCCCATAGGAGAACCCTGTTAGGTTATTCAGCTGTCCCCATAGGAGAACCCTTTATTCAGCTGTCCCCATAGGAGAACCCTTTATTCAGCTGTCCCCATAGGAGAACCCTGTTAGGTTATTCAGCTGTCCCCATAGGAGAACCCTTTATTCAGCTGTCCCCATAGCAGAACCCTTTATTCAGCTGTCCCCATAGGAGAACCCTTTATTCAGCTGTCCCCATAGGAGAACCCTTTATTCAGCTGTCCCCATAGGAGAACACTGTTAGGTTATTCAGCTGTCCCCATAGGAGAACCCTGTATTCAGCTGTCCCCATAGGAGAACCCTGTTAGGTTATTCAGCTGTTCCCATAGGAGAACCCTGTTAGGTTATTCAGCTGTCCCCATAGCAGAACCCTTTATTCAGCTGTCCCCATAGGAGAACCCTTTATTCAGCTGTCCCCATAGCAGAACCCTGTTAGGTTATTCAGCTGTCCCCATAGGAGAACCCTTTATTCAGCTGTCCCCATAGGAGAACCCTTTATTCAGCTGTCCCCATAGGAGAACCCTGTTAGGTTATTCAGCTGTCCCCATAGGAGAACCCTTTATTCAGCTGTCCCCATAGGAGAACCCTTTATTCAGCTGTCCCCATAGGAGAACCCTGTTAGGTTATTCAGCTGTCCCCATAGGAGAACCCTTTATTCAGCTGTCCCCATAGGAGAATCCTTTATTCAGCTGTCCCCATAGGAGAACCCTGTTAGGTTATTCAGCTGTCCCCATAGGAGAACCCTTTATTCAGCTGTCCCCATAGGAGAACCCTGTTAGGTTATTCAGCTGTCCCCATGGCAGAACCCTGTTAGGTTATTCAGCTGTCCCCATAGGAGAACCTTTTATTCAGCTGTCCCCATAGGAGAACCCTTTATTCAGCTGTCCCCATAGGAGAACCCTGTTAGGTTATTCAGCTGTCCCCATAGGAGAACCCTGTATTCAGCTGTCCCCATAGGAGAACCCTTTATTCAGCTGTCCCCATAGGAGAACCCTGTTAGGTTATTCAGCTGTCCCCATAGGAGAACCCTGTATTCAGCTGTCCCCATAGGAGAACCCTGTTAAATTATTCAGCTGTCCCCATAGGAGAACCCTTTATTCAGCTGTCCCCATAGGAGAACCCTTTATTCAGCTGTCCCCATAGGAGAACCCTTTATTCAGCTGTCCCCATAGGAGAACCCTGTTAGGTTATTCAGCTGTCCCCATAGGAGAACCCTTTATTCAGCTGTCCCCATAGGAGAACCCTGTTAGGTTATTCAGCTGTCCCCATAGGAGAACCCTTTATTCAGCTGTCCCCATAGGAGAACCCTTTATTCAGCTGTCCCCATAGGAGAACCCTGTTAGGTTTCAGCTGTCCCCATAGGAGAACCCTTTATTCAGCTGTCCCCATAGGAGAACCCTGTTAGTTTATTCAGCTGTCCCCATAGGAGAACCCTGTATTCAGCTGTCCCCATAGGAGAACCCTTTATTCAGCTGTCCCCATAGGAGAACCCTTTATTCAGCTGTCCCCATAGGAGAACCCTGTTAGGTTATTCAGCTGTCCCCATAGGAGAACCCTTTATTCAGCTGTCCCCATAGGAGAACCCTTTATTCAGCTGTCCCCATAGGAGAACCCTGTTAGGTTATTCAGCTGTCCCCATAGGAGAACCCTTTATTCAGCTGTCCCCATAGGAGAACCCTGTTAGGTTATTCAGCTGTCCCCATAGGAGAACCCTTTATTCAGCTGTCCCCATAGGAGAACCCTGTTAGGTTATTCAGCTGTCCCCATAGGAGAACCCTTTATTCAGCTGTCCCCATAGGAGAACCCTTTATTCAGCTGTCCCCATAGGAGAACCCTTTATTCAGCTGTCCCCATAGGAGAACCCTTTATTCAGCTGTCCCCATAGGAGAACCCTGTTAGGTTATTCAGCTGTCAGCTGTCCCCATAGGAGAACCCTGTTAGGTTATTCAGCTGTCCCCATAGGAGAACCCTTTATTCAGCTGTCCCCATACGAGAACCCTTTATTCAGCTGTCCCCATAGGAGAACCCTGTTATTCAGCTGTCCCCATAGGAGAACCCTGTCCCCATTTATTCAGCTGTCCCCATAGGAGAACCCTGTTAGGTTATTCAGCTGTCCCCATAGGAGAACCTTTATTCAGCTGTCCCCATAGGAGAACCCTTTATTCAGCTGTCCCCATAGGAGAACCCTGTTAGGTTATTCAGCTGTCCCCATAGGAGAACCCTTTATTCAGCTGTCCCCATAGGAGAACCTGTTAGGTTATTCAGCTGTCCCCATAGGAGAACCCTTTATTCAGCTGTTAGGAGAACCCTTTATTCAGCTGTCCCCATAGGAGAACCCTTGTTAGGTTATTCAGCTGTCCCCATAGGAGAACCCTTTATTCAGCTGTCCCCATAGGAGAACACTGTTAGGTTATTCAGCTGTCCCCATAGCTGTCCCCATAGGAGAACCCTGTATTCAGCTGTCCCCATAGGAGAACCCTTTATTCAGCTGTCCCCATAGGAGAACCCTGTATTCAGCTGTCCCCATAGGAGAACCCTTTATTCAGCTGTCCCCATAGGAGAACCCTTTATTCAGCTGTCCCCATAGGAGAACCCTGTTAGGTTATTCAGCTGTCCCCATAGGAGAACCCTGTATTCAGCTGTCCCCATAGGAGAACCCTGTTAGGTTATTCATAGGAGAACCCTTTATTCAGCTGTCCCCATAGGAGAACCCTGTATTCAGCTGTCCCCATAGGAGAACCCTGTTAGGTTATTCAGCTGTCCCCATAGGAGAACCCTTTATTCAGCTGTCCCCATAGGAGAACCCTTTATTCAGCTGTCCCCATAGGAGAACCCTGTTAGGTTATTCAGCTGTCCCCATAGGAGAACCCTGTTAGGTTATTCAGCTGTCCCCATAGGAGAACCTTGTATTCAGCTGTCCCCATAGGAGAACCCTTTATTCAGCTGTCCCCATAGGAGAACCCTGTTAGGTTATTCAGCTGTCCCCATAGGAGAACCCTGTTAGGTTATTCAGCTGTCCCCATAGGAGAACCCTTTATTCAGCTGTCCCCATAGGAGAACCCTTTATTCAGCTGTCCCCATAGGAGAACCCTGTTAGGTTATTCAGCTGTCCCCATAGGAGAACCCTTTATTCAGCTGTCCCCATAGGAGAACCCTGTTAGTTTATTCAGCTGTCCCCATAGGAGAACCCTGTATTCAGCTGTCCCCATAGGAGAACCCTTTATTCAGCTGTCCCCATAGGAGAACCCTTTATTCAGCTGTCCCCATAGGAGAACCCTTTATTCAGCTGTCCCCATAGGAGAACCCTGTTAGGTTATTCAGCTGTCCCCATAGGAGAACCCTTTATTCAGCTGTCCCCATAGGAGAACCCTTTATTCAGCTGTCCCCATAGGAGAACCCTGTATTCAGCTGTCCCCATAGCAGAACACTGTTAGGTTATTCAGCTGTCCCCATAGGAGAACCCTTTATTCAGCTGTCCCCATAGGAGAACCCTGTTAGGTTATTCAGCTGTCCCCATAGGAGAACCTTGTTAGGTTATTCAGCTGTCCCCATAGGAGAACCCTTTATTCAGCTGTCCCCATAGGAGAACACTGTTAGGTTATTCAGCTGTCCCCATAGGAGAACCCTGTTAGGTTATTCAGCTGTCCCCATAGGAGAACCTTGTTAGGTTATTCAGCTGTCCCCATAGGAGAACACTGTTAGGTTATTCAGCTGTCAGCTGTCCCCATAGGAGAACCCTTTATTCAGCTGTCCCCATAGGAGAACCCTGTTAGGTTATTCAGCTGTCCCCATAGCAGAACCCTGTATTCAGCTGTCCCCATAGGAGAACCCTTTATTCAGCTGTCCCCATAGGAGAACCCTTTATTCAGCTGTCCCCATAGGAGAACCCTGTTAGGTTATTCAGCTGTCCCCATAGGAGAACCCTGTATTCAGCTGTCCCCATAGGAGAACCCTGTTAGGTTATTCAGCTGTCCCCATAGGAGAACCCTTTATTCAGCTGTCCCCATAGGAGAACCCTGTTAGGTTATTCAGCTGTCCCCATAGGAGAACCCTGTTAGGTTATTCAGCTGTCCCCATAGGAGAACCCTTTATTCAGCTGTCCCCATAGGAGAACCCTTTTTCAGCTGTCCCCATAGGAGAACCCTGTTAGGTTATTCAGCTGTCCCCATAGGAGAACCCTTTATTCAGCTGTCCCCATAGGAGAACCCTGTTAGTTTATTCAGCTGTCCCCATAGGAGAACCTTTATTCAGCTGTCCCCATAGGAGAACCCTTTATTGTTAGGTTATTCAGCTGTCCCCATAGGAGAACCCTTTATTCAGCTGTCCCCATAGGAGAACCCTGTTAGGTTATTCAGCTGTCCCCATAGGAGAACCCTTTATTCAGCTGTCCCCATAGGAGAACCCTTTATTATTCAGCTGTCCCCATAGGAGAACCTGTTAGGTTATTCAGCTGTCCCCATAGGAGAACCCTTTATTCAGCTGTCCCCATAGGAGAACCCTGTTAGGTTATTCAGCTGTCCCCATAGGAGAACCCTGTTAGGTTATTCAGCTGTCCCCATAGGAGAACCCTTTATTCAGCTGTCCCCATAGGAGAACCCTGTTAGGTTATTCAGCTGTCCCCATAGGAGAACCCTTTATTCAGCTGTCCCCATAGGAGAACCCTTTATTCAGCTGTCCCCATAGGAGAACCTGTTAGGTTATTATTCAGCTGTCCCCATAGGAGAACCCTTTATTCAGCTGTTATTCAGCTGTCCCCATAGGAGAACCCTTATTCAGCTGTCCCCATAGGAGAACCCTTTATTCAGCTGTCCCCATAGGAGAACCCTTTATTCAGCTGTCCCCATAGGAGAACCCTGTTAGGTTATTCAGCTGTCCCCATAGGAGAACCCTTTATTCAGCTGTCCCCATAGGAGAACCCTGTTAGGTTATTCAGCTGTCCCCATAGGAGAACCCTTTATTCAGCTGTTAGGAGAACCCTTTATTCAGCTGTCCCCATAGGAGAACCCTGTTAGGTTATTCAGCTGTCCCCATAGGAGAATTCCTGTTAGGAGAACCCTTATTCAGCTGTCCCATAGGAGAACCCTGTTAGGTTATTCAGCTGTCCCCATAGGAGAACCCTGTTAGGTTATTCAGCTGTCCCCATAGGAGAACCCTTTATTCAGCTGTCCCCATAGGAGAACCCTTTATTCAGCTGTCCCCATAGGAGAACCCTGTTAGGTTATTCAGCTGTCCCCATAGGAGAACCCTGTTAGGTTATTCAGCTGTCCCCATAGGAGAACCCTTTATTCAGCTGTCCCCATTTATTCAGCTGTCCCCATAGGAGAACCCTGTTAGGTTTCAGCTGTCCCCATAGGAGAACCCTTTATTCAGCTGTCCCCATAGGAGAACCCTGTTAGGTTATTCAGCTGTCCCCATAGGAGAACCCTTTATTCAGCTGTCCCCATAGGAGAACCCTTTATTCAGCTGTCCCCATAGGAGAACCCTGTTAGGTTACTCAGCTGTCCCCATAGGAGAACCCTTTATTCAGCTGTCCCCATAGGAGAACCCTGTTAGGTTATTCAGCTGTCCCCATAGGAGAACCCTGTATTCAGCCGTCCCCATAGGAGAACCCTGTTAGGTTATTCAGCTGTCCCCATAGGAGAACCCTTTATTCAGCTGTCCCCATAGGAGAACCCTTTATTCAGCTGTCCCCATAGGAGAACCTGTATTCAGCTTAGAGAACCCTTTATTCAGCTGTCCCCATAGGAGAACCCTGTATTCAGCTGTCCCCATAGGAGAACCCTGTTAGGTTATTCAGCTGTCCCCATAGGAGAACCCTTTATTCAGCTGTCCCCATAGGAGAACCCTTTATTCAGCTGTCCCCATAGGAGAACCCTGTTAGGTTATTCAGCTGTCCCCATAGGAGAACCCTAGGTTATTCAGCTGTCCCCATAGGAGAACCCTGTTAGGTTATTCAGCTGTCCCCATAGGAGAACCCTTTATTCAGCTGTCCCCATAGGAGACCCTTTATTCAGCTGTTAGGAGAACCCTTTTATTCAGCTGTCCCCATAGGAGAACCCTGTTAGGTTATTCAGCTGTCCCCATAGGAGAACCCTTTATTCAGCTGTCCCCATAGGAGAAACTGTTAGGTTATTCAGCTGTTAGGAGAACCCTTTATTCAGCTGTCCCCATAGGAGAACCCTTTATTCAGCTGTCCCCATAGGAGAACCCTTTATTCAGCTGTCCCCATAGGAGAACCCTGTTAGGTTATTCAGCTGTCCCCATAGGAGAACCCTTTATTCAGCTGTCCCCATAGGAGAACCCTGTTAGGTTATTCAGCTGTCCCCATAGGAGAACCCTTTATTCAGCTGTCCCCATAGGAGAACCCTTTATTCAGCTGTCCCCATAGGAGAACCTTGTTAGGTTATTCAGCTGTCCCCATAGGAGAACCCTTTATTCAGCTGTCCCCATAGGAGAACACTGTTAGGTTATTCAGCTGTCCCCATAGCTGTCCCCATAGGAGAACCCTGTATTCAGCTGTCCCCATAGGAGAACCCTGTTAGGTTATTCAGCTGTCCCCATAGGAGAACCCTTTATTCAGCTGTCCCCATAGGAGAACCCTTTATTCAGCTGTCCCCATAGGAGAACCCTTTATTCAGCTGTCCCCATAGGAGAACCCTGTTAGGTTATTCAGCTGTCCCCATAGGAGAACCCTGTATTCAGCTGTCCCCATAGGAGAACCCTGTTAGGTTATTCAGCTGTCCCCATAGGAGAACCCTTTATTCAGCTGTCCCCATAGGAGAACCCTGTATTCAGCTGTCCCCATAGGAGAACCCTGTTAGGTTATTCAGCTGTCCCCATAGGAGAACCCTTTATTCAGCTGTCCCCATAGGAGAACCCTGTATTCATCTGTCCCCATAGGAGAACCCTGTTAGGTTATTCAGCTGTCCCCATAGGAGAACCCTGTTAGGTTATTCAGCTGTCCCCATAGGAGAACCTTGTATTCAGCTGTCCCCATAGGAGAACCCTTTATTCAGCTGTCCCCATAGGAGAACCCTGTTAGGTTATTCAGCTGTCCCCATAGGAGAACCCTGTTAGGTTATTCAGCTGTCCCCATAGGAGAACCCTTTATTCAGCTGTCCCCATAGGAGAACCCTTTATTCAGCTGTCCCCATAGGAGAACCCTGTTAGGTTAGTCAGCTGTCCCCATAGGAGAACCCTTTATTCAGCTGTCCCCATAGGAGAACCCTGTTAGTTTATTCAGCTGTCCCCATAGGAGAACCCTTTATTCAGCTGTCCCCATAGGAGAACCCTTTATTCAGCTGTTAGGAGAACCCTTTATTCAGCTGTCCCCATAGGAGAACCCTTTATTCAGCTGTCCCCCCTGTTAGGTTATTCAGCTGTCCCCATAGCAGAACCCTTTATTCAGCTGTCCCCATAGGAGAACCCTTTATTCAGCTGTCCCCATAGGAGAACCCTGTATTCAGCTGTCCCCATAGCAGAACACTGTTAGGTTATTCAGCTGTCCCCATAGGAGAACCCTTTATTCAGCTGTCCCCATAGGAGAACCCTGTTAGGTTATTCAGCTGTCCCCATAGGAGAACCTTGTTAGGTTATTCAGCTGTCCCCATAGGAGAACCCTTTATTCAGCTGTCCCCATAGGAGAACCTGTTAGGTTATTCAGCTGTCCCCATAGGAGAACCCTTTATTCAGCTGTCCCCATAGGAGAACCCTTTATTCAGCTGTCCCCATAGGAGAACCCTGTTAGGTTATTCAGCTGTCCCAAGCTGTCCCCATAGGAGAACCCTGTATTCAGCTGTCCCCATAGGAGAACCCTGTTAGGTTATTCAGCTGTCCCCATAGGAGAACCCTGTATTCAGCTGTCCCCATAGGAGAACCCTAGGAGAACCCTTTATTCAGCTGTCCCCATAGGAGAACCCTGTTAGGTTATTCAGCTGTCCCCATAGGAGAACCCTGTATTCAGCTGTCCCCATAGGAGAACCCTGTTAGGTTATTCAGCTGTTAGGAGAACCCTTTATTCAGCTGTCCCCATAGGAGAACCCTGTTATTCAGCTGTCCCCATAGGAGAACCCTGTTAGGTTATTCAGCTGTCCCCATAGGAGAACCCTTTATTCAGCTGTCCCCATAGGAGAACCCTTTATTCAGCTGTCCCCATAGGAGAACCCTGTTAGGTTATTCAGCTGTCCCCATGGCAGAACCCTGTTAGGTTATTCAGCTGTCCCCATAGGATAACCTTTTATTCAGCTGTCCCCATAGGAGAACCCTTTATTCAGCTGTCCCCATAGGAGAACCCTGTTAGGTTATTCAGCTGTCCCCATAGGAGAACCCTGTTAGGTTATTCAGCTGTCCCCATAGGAGAACCCTTTATTCAGCTGTCCCCATAGGAGAACCCTGTTAGGTTTCAGCTGTCCCCATAGGAGAACCCTGTTAGTTTATTCAGCTGTCCCCATAGGAGAACCCTGTATTCAGCTGTCCCCATAGGAGAACCCTTTATTCAGCTGTCCCCATAGGAGAACTTTATTCAGCTGTCCCCATAGGAGAACCCTTTATTCAGCTGTCCCCATAGGAGAATCCTGAGGAACTTTATTCAGCTGTCCCCATAGGAGAACCCTTTATTCAGCTGTCCCCATAGGAGAACCCTTTATTCAGCTGTCCCCATAGGAGAACCTGTTAGGTTATTCAGCTGTCCCCATAGGAGAACCCTTTATTCAGCTGTCCCCATAGGAGAACCCTGTTAGGTTATTCAGCTGTCCCCATAGGAGAACCTTGTTAGGTTATTCAGCTGTCCCCATAGGAGAACCCTTTATTCAGCTGTCCCCATAGGAGAACACTGTTAGGTTATTCAGCTGTCCCCATAGCAGAACCCTTTATTCAGCTGTCCCCATAGGAGAACCCTTTATTCAGCTGTCCCCATAGGAGAACCTGTTAGGTTATTCAGCTGTCCCCATAGGAGAACCCTTTATTCAGCTGTCCCCATAGGAGAACCCTGTTAGGTTATTCAGCTGTCCCCATAGGAGAACCCTTTATTCAGCTGTCCCCATAGGAGAACCCTTTATTCAGCTGTCCCCATAGGAGAACACTGTTAGGTTATTCAGCTGTCCCCATGGGAGAACCCTTTATTCAGCTGTCCCCATAGGAGAACCCTTTATTCAGCTGTCCCCATAGGAGAACCCTTATTCAGCTGTCCCCATAGGAGAACCCTGTTAGGTTATTCAGCTGTCCCCATAGGAGAACCCTTTATTCAGCTGTCCCCATAGGAGAACCCTTTATTCAGCTGTCCCCATAGGAGAACCTGTTAGGTTATTCAGCTGTCCCCATAGGAGAACCCTGTTAGGTTATTCAGCTGTCCCCATAGGATAACCCTTTATTCAGCTGTCCCCATAGCAGAACACTGTTAGGTTATTCAGCTGTCCCCATAGGAGAACCCTTTATTCAGCTGTCCCCATAGGAGAACCCTGTATTCAGCTGTCCCCATAGGAGAACCCTTTATTCAGCTGTCCCCATAGGAGAACCCTTTATTCAGCTGTCCCCATAGGAGAACACTGTTAGGTTATTCAGCTGTCCCCATAGGAGAACCCTTTATTCAGCTGTCCCCATAGGAGAACCCTTTATTCAGCTGTCCCCATAGGAGAACCCTGTATTCAGCTGTCCCCATAGGAGAACCCTGTTAGGTTATTCAGCTGTCCCCATAGGAGAACCCTTTATTCAGCTGTCCCCATAGGAGAACCCTGTTAGGTTATTCAGCTGTCCCCATAGGAGAACCCTGTTAGGTTATTCAGCTGTCCCCATAGCAGAACCCTTTATTCAGCTGTCCCCATAGGATAACCCTTTATTCAGCTGTCCCCATAGCAGAACACTGTTAGGTTATTCAGCTGTCCCCATAGGAGAACCCTTTATTCAGCTGTCCCCATAGGAGAACCCTGTATTCAGCTGTCCCCATAGGAGAATCCTTTATTCAGCTGTCCCCATAGGAGAACCCTGTTAGGTTATTCAGCTGTCCCCATAGGAGAACCCTTTATTCAGCTGTCCCCATAGGAGAATCCTTTATTCAGCTGTCCCCATAGGAGAACCCTGTTAGGTTATTCAGCTGTCCCCATAGGAGAACCCTTTATTCAGCTGTCCCCATAGGAGAACCCTGTTAGGTTATTCAGCTGTCCCCATAGGAGAACCCTTTATTCAGCTGTCCCATAGGAGAACCCTGTTAGATTATTCAGCTGTCCCCATAGGAGAACCCTTTATTCAGCTGTCCCCATAGGAGAATCCTTTATTCAGCTGTCCCCATAGGAGAACCCTGTTAGGTTATTCAGCTGTCCCCATAGGAGAACCCTTTATTCAGCTGTCCCCATAGGAGAACCATGTTAGGTTATTCAGCTGTCCCCATGGCAGAACCCTGTTAGGTTATTCAGCTGTCCCCATAGGAGAACCCTTTATTCAGCTGTCCCCATAGGAGAACCCTGTTAGGTTATTCAGCTGTCCCCATAGGAGAACCCTTTATTCAGCTGTCCCCATACGAGAACCCTTTATTCAGCTGTCCCCATAGGAGAACCCTAGGTTATTCAGCTGTCCCCATAGGAGAACCCTTTATTCAGCTGTCCCCATAGGAGAACCCTGTTAGGTTATTCAGCTGTCCCCATAGGAGAACCCTGTTAGGTTATTCAGCTGTCCCCATAGGAGAACCCTTTATTCAGCTGTCCCCATAGGAGAACCCTTTATTCAGCTGTCCCCATAGGAGAACACTGTTAGGTTATTCAGCTAGGAGAACCCTTTATTCAGCTGTCCCCATAGGAGAACCCTTTATTCAGCTGTCCCCATAGCAGAACCCTTTATTCAGCTGTCCCCATAGGAGAACCCTGTTAGGTTATTCAGCTGTCCCCATAGGAGAACCCTGTATTCAGCTGTCCCCATAGGAGAACCCTGTTAGGTTATTCAGCTGTCCCCATAGGAGAACCCTGTTAGGTTATTCAGCTGTCCCCATAGCAGAACCCTTTATTCAGCTGTCCCCATAGGAGAACCCTTTATTCAGCTGTCCCCATAGGAGAACCCTTTATTCAGCTGTCCCCATAGCAGAACCCTGTTAGGTTATTCAGCTGTCCCCATAGGAGAACCCTTTATTCAGCTGTCCCCATAGGAGAACCCTGTTAGGTTATTCAGCTGTCCCCATAGGAGAACCCTTTATTCATTAGGAGAACCCTTTATTCAGCTGTCCCCATAGGAGAACCCTGTTAGGTTAGTCAGCTGTCCCCATAGGAGAACCCTTTATTCAGCTGTCCCCATAGGAGAACCCTGTTAGTTTATTCAGCTGTCCCCATAGGAGAACCCTTTATTCAGCTGTCCCCATAGGAGAACCCTTTATTCAGCTGTCCCCATAGGAGAACCCTTTATTCAGCTGTCCCCATAGGAGAACCCTTTATTCAGCTGTCCCCATAGGAGAACCCTGTTAGGTTATTCAGCTGTCCCCATAGGAGAACCCTTTATTCAGCTGTCCCCATAGGAGAACCCTTTATTCAGCTGTCCCCATAGGAGAACCCTTTATTCAGCTGTCCCCATAGGAGAACCCTGTTAGGTTATTCAGCTGTCCCCATAGGAGAACCCTTTATTCAGCTGTCCCCATAGGAGAACCCTGTTAGGTTATTCAGCTGTCCCCATAGGAGAACCCTGTTAGGTTATTCAGCTGTCCCCTTTATTCAGCTGTCCCCATAGGAGAACCCTGTTAGGTTATTCAGCTGTCCCCATAGGAGAACCCTTTATTCAGCTGTCCCCATAGGAGAACCCTTTATTCAGCTGTCCCCATAGGAGAACCCTGTATTCAGCTGTCCCCATGGAGAACCCTGTTAGGTTATTCAGCTGTCCCCATAGGAGAACCCTTTATTCAGCTGTCCCCATAGGAGAACCCTGTTAGGTTATTCAGCTGTCCCCATAGGAGAACCCTGTTAGGTTATTCAGCTGTCCCCATAGGAGAACCCTTTATTCAGCTGTCCCCATAGGAGAACCCTTTATTCAGCTGTCCCCATAGGAGAACACTGTTAGGTTATTCAGCTGTCCCCATAGGAGAACCCTTTATTCAGCTGTCCCCATAGGAGAATTCCTGTTAGGAGAATCCTTTATTCAGCTGTCCCCATAGGAGAACCCTGTTAGGTTATTCAGCTGTCCCCATAGGAGAACCCTTTATTCAGCTGTCCCCATAGAGAATCCTTTATTCAGCTGTCCCCATAGGAGAACCCTGTTAGGTTATTCAGCTGTCCCCATAGGAGAACCCTTTATTCAGCTGTCCCCATAGGAGAACCCTGTTAGGTTATTCAGCTGTCCCCATAGGAGAACCCTGTATTCAGCTGTCCCCATAGGAGAACCCTGTTAGGTTATTCAGCTGTCCCCATAGGAGAACCCTTTATTCAGCTGTCCCCATAGGAGAACCCTTTATTCAGCTGTCCCCATAGGAGAACCCTGTTAGGTTATTCAGCTGTCCCCATAGGAGAACCCTTTATTCAGCTGTCCCCATAGGAGAACCCTGTTATTCAGCTGTCCCCATAGGAGAACCCTGTATTCAGCTGTCCCCATAGGAGAACCCTTTATTCAGCTGTCCCCATAGGAGAACCCTGTTAGGTTATTCAGCTGTCCCCATAGGAGAACCCTTTATTCAGGAGAACCCTTTATTCAGCTGTCCCCATAGGAGAACCCTTTATTCAGCTGTCCCCATAGGCAGAACCCTTTATTCAGCTGTCCCCATAGGAGAACCTGTTAGGTTATTCAGCTGTCCCCATAGGAGAACCCTTTATTCAGCTGTCCCCATAGGAGAACCCTGTATTCAGCTGTCCCCATAGGAGAACCCTGTTAGGTTATTCAGCTGTCCCATAGGAGAACCCTGTTAGGTTATTCAGCTGTCCCCATAGGAGAACCCTTTATTCAGCTGTCCCCATAGGAGAACCCTTTATTCAGCTGTCCCCATAGGAGAACCCTTTATTCAGCTGTTAGAACCCTGTTAGGTTATTCAGCTGTCCCCATAGGAGAACCCTTTATTCAGCTGTCCCCATAGGAGAACCCTGTTAGGTTATTCAGCTGTCCCCATAGGAGAACCCTTTATTCAGCTGTCCCCATAGGAGAACCCTTTATTCAGCTGTCCCCATAGGAGAACCCTGTTAGGTTAGTCAGCTGTCCCCATAGGAGAACCCTTTATTCAGCTGTCCCCATAGGAGAACCCTGTTAGTTTATTCAGCTGTCCCCATAGGAGAACCCTGTATTCAGCTGTCCCCATAGGAGAACCCTTTATTCAGCTGTCCCCATAGGAGAACCCTTTATTCAGCTGTCCCCATAGGAGAACCCTTTATTCAGCTGTCCCCATAGGAGAACCCTGTTAGGTTATTCAGCTGTCCCCATAGCAGAACCCTTTATTCAGCTGTCCCCATAGGAGAACCCTTTATTCAGCTGTCCCCATAGGAGAACCCTGTATTCAGCTGTCCCCATAGCAGAACACTGTTAGGTTATTCAGCTGTCCCCATAGGAGAACCCTTTATTCAGCTGTCCCCATAGGAGAACCCTGTTAGGTTATTCAGCTGTCCCCATAGGAGAACCTTGTTAGGTTATTCAGCTGTCCCCATAGGAGAACCCTTTATTCAGCTGTCCCCATAGGAGAACACTGTTAGGTTATTCAGCTGTCCCCATAGGAGAACCCCAGCTGTCCCCATAGGAGAACCCTTTATTCAGCTGTCCCCATAGGAGAACACTGTTAGGTTATTCAGCTGTCCCCATAGCTGTCCCCATAGGAGAACCCTGTATTCAGCTGTCCCCATAGGAGAACCCTTTATTCAGCTGTCCCCATAGGAGAACCCTTTATTCAGCTGTCCCCATAGCAGAACACTGTTAGGTTATTCAGCTGTCCCCATAGGAGAACCCTTTATTCAGCTGTCCCCATAGGAGAACCCTTTATTCAGCTGTCCCCATAGGAGAACCCTGTTAGGTTATTCAGCTGTCCCCATAGGAGAACCCTTTATTCAGCTGTCCCCATAGGAGAACCCCAGGTTATTCAGCTGTCCCCATAGGAGAACCCTGTTAGGTTATTCAGCTGTCCCCATAGGAGAACCCTTTATTCAGCTGTCCCCATAGGATAACCCTTTATTCAGCTGTCCCCATAGGAGAACCCTGTTAGGTTATTCAGCTGTCCCCATAGGAGAACCCTTTATTCAGCTGTCCCCATAGGAGAACCCTTTATTCAGCTGTCCCCATAGGAGAACCCTTTATTCAGCTGTCCCCATAGGAGAACCCTGTTAGGTTATTCAGCTGTCCCCATAGGAGAACCCTTTATTCAGCTGTCCCCATAGGAGAACCCTTTATTCAGCTGTCCCCATAGGAGAACCCTGTTAGGTTATTCAGCTGTCCCCATAGGAGAACCCTTTATTCAGCTGTCCCCCCTTTATTCAGCTGTCCCCATAGGAGAACCCTGTTAGGTTATTCAGCTGTCCCCATAGGAGAACCCTGTTATTCAGCTGTCCCCATAGGAGAACCCTTTATTCAGCTGTCCCCATAGGAGAACCCTGTTAGGTTATTCAGCTGTCCCCATAGGAGAACCCTTTATTCAGCTGTCCCCATAGGAGAACCCTTTATTCAGCTGTCCCCATAGGAGAACCCTGTTAGGTTATTCAGCTGTCCCCATAGGAGAACCCTTTATTCAGCTGTCCCCATAGGAGAACCCTGTTAGGTTATTCAGCTGTCCCCATAGGAGAACCCTTTATTCAGCTGTCCCCATAGGAGAACCCTTTATTCAGCTGTCCCCATAGGAGAACCCTGTTAGGTTATTCAGCTGTCCCCATAGGAGAACCCTTTATTCAGCTGTCCCCATAGGAGAACCCTTTATTCAGCTGTCCCCATAGGAGAACCCTGTTAGGTTATTCAGCTGTCCCCATAGGAGAACCCTGTTAGGTTATTCAGCTGTCCCCATAGGAGAACCCTTTATTCAGCTGTCCCCATAGGAGAACCCTGTTAGGTTATTCAGCTGTCCCCATAGGAGAACCCTGTTAGGTTATTCAGCTGTCCCCATAGGAGAACCCTTTATTCAGCTGTCCCCATAGGAACCCTTTATTCAGCTGAACAGAACCTGTTAGGTTATTCAGCTGTCCCCATAGGAGAACCCTTTATTCAGCTGTCCCCATAGGAGAACCCTGTTAGGTTATTCAGCTGTCCCCATAGGAGAACCCTTTATTCAGCTGTCCCCATAGCAGAACCCTTTATTCAGCTGTCCCCATAGGAGAACCCTTTATTCAGCTGTCCCCATAGGAGAACCCTTTATTCAGCTGTCCCCATAGGAGAACCTGTTAGGTTATTCAGCTGTCCCCATAGGAGAACCCTTTATTCAGCTGTCCCCATAGGAGAACCCTGTATTCAGCTGTCCCCATAGGAGAACCCTGTTAGGTTATTCAGCTGTTCCCATAGGAGAACCCTGTTAGGTTATTCAGCTGTCCCCATAGCAGCACCCTTTATTCAGCTGTCCCCATAGGAGAACCCTTTATTCAGCTGTCCCCATAGGAGAACCCTTTATTCAGCTGTCCCCATAGCAGAACCCTGTTAGGTTATTCAGCTGTCCCCATAGGAGAACCCTTTATTCAGCTGTCCCCATAGGAGAACCCTGTTAGGTTATTCAGCTGTCCCCATAGGAGAACCCTTTATTCAGCTGTCCCCATAGGAGAACCCTTTATTCAGCTGTCCCCATAGGAGAACCCTGTTAGGTTAGTCAGCTGTCCCCATAGGAGAACCCTTTATTCAGCTGTCCCCATAGGAGAACCCTGTTAGTTTATTCAGCTGTCCCCATAGGAGAACCCTGTATTCAGCTGTCCCCATAGGAGAACCCTTTATTCAGCTGTCCCCATAGGAGAACCCTTTATTCAGCTGTCCCCATAGGAGAACCCTTTATTCAGCTGTCCCCATAGGAGAATCCTGTTAGGTTATTCAGCTGTCCCCATAGCAGAACCCTTTATTCAGCTGTCCCCATAGGAGAACCCTTTATTCAGCTGTCCCCATAGGAGAACCCTGTATTCAGCTGTCCCCATAGCAGAACACTGTTAGGTTATTCAGCTGTCCCCATAGGAGAACCCTTTATTCAGCTGTCCCCATAGGAGAACCCTGTTAGGTTATTCAGCTGTCCCCATAGGAGAACCTTGTTAGGTTATTCAGCTCTCCCCATAGGAGAACCCTTTATTCAGCTGTCCCCATAGGAGAACACTGTTAGGTTATTCAGCTGTCCCCATAGGAGAACCCTTTATTCAGCTGTCCCCATAGGAGAACCCTTTATTCAGCTGTCCCCATAGCAGAACACTGTTAGGTTATTCAGCTGTCCCCATAGGAGAACCCTTTATTCAGCTGTCCCCATAGGAGAACCCTGTTAGGTTATTCAGCTGTCCCCATAGCAGAACCCTTTATTCAGCTGTCCCCATAGGAGAACCCTTTATTCAGCTGTCCCCATAGCAGAACACTGTTAGGTTATTCAGCTGTCCCCATAGGAGAACCCTTTATTCAGCTGTCCCCATAGGAGAACCCTGTATTCAGCTGTCCCCATAGGAGAACCCTGTTAGGTTATTCAGCTGTCCCCATAGGAGAACCCTTTATTCAGCTGTCCCCATAGGAGAACCCTGTTAGGTTATTCAGCTGTCCCCATAGGAGAACCCTGTTAGGTTATTCAGCTGTCCCCATAGGAGAACCCTTTATTCAGCTGTCCCCATAGCAGAACCCTTTATTCAGCTGTCCCAATAGGAGAACACTGTTAGGTTATTCAGCTGTCCCCATAGGAGAACCCTTTATTCAGCTGTCCCCATAGGAGAACCCTGTATTCAGCTGTCCCCATAGGAGAACCCTTTATTCAGCTGTCCCCATAGGAGAACCCTGTTAGGTTATTCAGCTGTCCCCATAGGAGAACCCTTTATTCAGCTGTCCCCATAGGAGAACCCTTTATTCAGCTGTCCCCATAGGAGAACCCTGTTAGGTTATTCAGCTGTCCCCATAGGAGAACCCTTTATTCAGCTGTCCCCATAGGAGAACCCTTTATTCAGCTGTCCCCATAGGAGAACCCTGTTAGGTTATTCAGCTGTCCCCATAGGAGAACCCTGTTAGGTTATTCAGCTGTCCCCATAGGAGAACCCTTATTCAGCTGTCCCCATAGGAGAACCTGTTAGGTTATTCAGCTGTCCCCATAGGAGAACCCTTTATTCAGCTGTCCCCATAGGAGAACCCTTTATTCAGCTGTCCCCATAGCAGAACCCTGTTAGGTTATTCAGCTGTCCCCATAGGAGAACCCTTTATTCAGCTGTCCCCATAGGAGAACCCTGTTAGGTTATTCAGCTGTCCCCATAGGAGAACCCTTTATTCAGCTGTCCCCATAGGAGAACCCTTTATTCAGCTGTCCCCATAGGAGAACCCTGTTAGGTTATTCAGCTGTCCCCATAGGAGAACCCTTTATTCAGCTGTCCCCATAGGAGAACCCTTTATTCAGCTGTCCCCATAGGAGAACCCTGTATTCAGCTGTCCCCATAGGAGAACCCTGTTAGGTTATTCAGCTGTCCCCATAGGAGAACCCTTTATTCAGCTGTCCCCATAGGAGAACCCTGTTAGGTTATTCAGCTGTCCCCATAGGAGAACCCTGTTAGGTTATTCAGCTGTCCCCATAGGAGAACCCTTTATTCAGCTGTCCCCATAGGAGAACCCTTTATTCAGCTGTCCCCATAGCAGAACACTGTTAGGTTATTCAGCTGTCCCCATAGGAGAACCCTTTATTCAGCTGTCCCCATAGGAGAACCCTGTATTCAGCTGTCCCCATAGGAGAACCCTTTATTCAGCTGTCCCCATAGGAGAACCCTGTTAGGTTATTCAGCTGTCCCCATAGGAGAACCCTTTATTCAGCTGTCCCCATAGGAGAATCCTTTATTCAGCTGTCCCCATAGCAGAACCCTGTTAGGTTATTCAGCTGTCCCCATAGGAGAACCCTTTATTCAGCTGTCCCCATAGGAGTTATTCAGCTGTCCCCATAGGAGAACCCTTTATTCAGCTGTCCCCATAGGAGAACCCTGTTAGGTTATTCAGCTGTCCCCATAGGAGAACCTTGTTAGGTTATTCAGCTGTCCCCATAGGAGAACCCTTTATTCAGCTGTCCCCATAGGAGAACACTGTTAGGTTATTCAGCTGTCCCCATAGGAGAACCCTTTATTCAGCTGTCCCCATAGGAGAACCCTTTATTCAGCTGTCCCCATAGCAGAACACTGTTAGGTTATTCAGCTGTCCCCATAGGAGAACCCTTTATTCAGCTGTCCCCATAGGAGAACCCTGTTAGGTTATTCAGCTGTCCCCATAGCAGCACCCTTTATTCAGCTGTCCCCATAGGAGAACCCTTTATTCAGCTGTCCCCATAGCAGAACACTGTTAGGTTATTCAGCTGTCCCCATAGGAGAACCCTTTATTCAGCTGTCCCCATAGGAGAACCCTTTATTCAGCTGTCCCCATAGGAGAACCCTGTATTCAGCTGTCCCCATAGGAGAACCCTGTTAGGTTATTCAGCTGTCCCCATAGGAGAACCCTTTATTCAGCTGTCCCCATAGGAGAACCCTGTTAGGTTATTCAGCTGTCCCCATAGGAGAACCCTGTTAGGTTATTCAGCTGTCCCCATAGGAGAACCCTGTTAGGTTATTCAGCTGTCCCCATAGCAGAACCCTTTATTCAGCTGTCCCAATAGCAGAACACTGTTAGGTTATTCAGCTGTCCCCATAGGAGAACCCTTTATTCAGCTGTCCCCATAGGAGAACCCTGTATTCAGCTGTCCCCATAGGAGAATCCTTTATTCAGCTGTCCCCATAGGAGAACCCTGTTAGGTTATTCAGCTGTCCCCATAGGAGAACCCTTTATTCAGCTGTCCCCATAGGAGAATCCTTTATTCAGCTGTCCCCATAGGAGAACCCTGTTAGGTTATTCAGCTGTCCCCATAGGAGAACCCTTTATTCAGCTGTCCCCATAGGAGAACCCTGTTAGGTTATTCAGCTGTCCCCATAGGAGAACCCTGTATTCAGCTGTTCCCATAGGAGAACCCTGTTAGATTATTCAGCTGTCCCCATAGGAGAACCCTTTATTCAGCTGTCCCCATAGGAGAATCCTTTATTCAGCTGTCCCCATAGGAGAACCCTGTTAGGTTATTCAGCTGTCCCCATAGGAGAACCCTTTATTCAGCTGTCCCCATAGGAGAACCCTGTTAGGTTATTCAGCTGTCCCCATGGCAGAAGAATTCAGCTGTCCCCATAGGAGAACCTTTTATTCAGCTGTCCCCATAGGAGAACCCTTTATTCAGCTGTCCCCATAGGAGAACCCTGTTAGGTTATTCAGCTGTCCCCATAGGAGAACCCTGTATTCAGCTGTCCCCATAGGAGAACCCTTTATTCAGCTGTCCCCATAGGAGAACCCTGTTAGGTTATTCAGCTGTCCCCATAGGAGAACCCTTTATTCAGCTGTCCCCATAGCAGAACCCTTTATTCAGCTGTCCCCATAGGAGAACCCTTTATTCAGCTGTCCCCATAGCAGAACCCTTTATTCAGCTGTCCCCAGAACACTGTTAGGTTATTCCCCATAGGAGAACCCTGTATTCAGCTGTCCCCATAGGAGAACCCTGTTAGGTTATTCAGCTGTCCCCATAGGAGAACCCTGTTAGGTTATTCAGCTGTCCCCATAGCAGAACCCTTTATTCAGCTGTCCCCATAGGAGAACCCTTTATTCAGCTGTCCCCATAGGAGAACCCTTTATTCAGCTGTCCCCATAGGAGAACCCTGTTAGGTTATTCAGCTGTCCCCATAGGAGAACCCTTTATTCAGCTGTCCCCATAGGAGAACCCTGTTAGGTTATTCAGCTGTCCCCATAGGAGAACCCTTTATTCAGCTGTCCCCATAGGAGAACCCTTTATTCAGCTGTCCCCATAGGAGAACCCTGTTAGGTTAGTCAGCTGTCCCCATAGGAGAACCCTTTATTCAGCTGTCCCCATAGGAGAACCCTGTTAGTTTATTCAGCTGTCCCCATAGGAGAACCCTGTATTCAGCTGTCCCCATAGGAGAACCCTTTATTCAGCTGTCCCCATAGGAGAACCCTTTATTCAGCTGTCCCCATAGGAGAACCCTTTATTCAGCTGTCCCCATAGGAGAACCCTGTTAGGTTATTCAGCTGTCCCCATAGCAGAACCCTTTATTCAGCTGTCCCCATAGGAGAACCCTTTATTCAGCTGTCCCCATAGGAGAACCCTGTATTCAGCTGTCCCCATAGCAGAACACTGTTAGGTTATTCAGCTGTCCCCATAGGAGAACCCTTTATTCAGCTGTCCCCATAGGAGAACCCTGTTAGGTTATTCAGCTGTCCCCATAGGAGAACCTTGTTAGGTTATTCAGCTGTCCCCATAGGAGAACCCTTTATTCAGCTGTCCCCATAGGAGAACCTGTTAGGTTATTCAGCTGTCCCCATAGGAGAACCCTTTATTCAGCTGTCCCCATAGGAGAACCCTTTATTCAGCTGTCCCCATAGGAGAAACTGTTAGGTTATTCAGCTGTCCCCATAGGAGAACCCTTTATTCAGCTGTCCCCATAGGAGAACCCTGTTATTCAGCTGTCCCCATAGGAGAACCCTTTATTCAGCTGTCCCCATAGGAGAACCCTTTATTCAGCTGTCCCCATAGCAGAACACTGTTAGGTTATTCAGCTGTCCCCATAGGAGAACCCTTTATTCAGCTGTCCCCATAGGAGAACCCTGTATTCAGCTGTCCCCATAGGAGAACCCTGTTAGGTTATTCAGCTGTCCCCATAGGAGAACCCTTTATTCAGCTGTCCCCATAGGAGAACCCTAGGTTATTCAGCTGTCCCCATAGGAGAACCCTGTTAGGTTATTCAGCTGTCCCCATAGGAGAACCCTAGGATAACCCTTTATTCAGCTGTCCCCATAGGAGAACCCTGTTAGGTTATTCAGCTGTCCCCATAGGAGAACCCTGTTAGAGAACCCTTATTCAGCTGTCCCCATAGGAGAACCCTTTATTCAGCTGTCCCCATAGGAGAACCCTGTTAGGTTATTCAGCTGTCCCCATAGGAGAACCCTTTATTCAGCTGTCCCCATAGGAGAACCCTTTATTCAGCTGTCCCCATAGGAGAACCCTGTTAGGTTATTCAGCTGTCCCCATAGGAGAACCCTTTATTCAGCTGTCCCCATAGGAGAACCCTTTATTCAGCTGTCCCCATAGGAGAACCCTGTTAGGTTATTCAGCTGTCCCCATAGGAGAACCCTGTTAGGTTATTCAGCTGTCCCCATAGGAGAACCCTTTATTCAGCTGTCCCCATAGGAGAACCCTGTTAGGTTATTCAGCTGTCCCCATAGGAGAACCCTTTATTCAGCTGTCCCCATAGGAGAACCCTTTATTCAGCTGTCCCCATAGGAGAACCTGTTAGGTTATTCAGCTGTCCCCATAGGAGAACCCTTTATTCAGCTGTCCCCATAGGAGAACCCTGTTTTATTCAGCTGTCCCCCAGAACCCTTTATTCAGCTGTCCCCATAGGAGAACCCTGTATTCAGCTGTCCCCATAGCAGAACCCTGTTAGGTTATTCAGCTGTCCCCATAGGAGAACCCTTTATTCAGCTGTCCCCATAGGAGAACCCTGTATTCAGCTGTCCCCATAGCAGAACCCTGTTAGGTTATTCAGCTGACCCATAGCAGAACCCTGTATTCAGCTGTCCCCATAGGAGAACCCTGTATTCAGCTGTCCCCATAGCAGAACCCTGTTAGGTTATTCAGCTGTCCCCATAGGAGAACCCTTTATTCAGCTGTCCCCATAGGAGAACCCTTTATTCAGCTGTCCCCATAGGAGAACCCTAGGAGTTATTCAGCTGTCCCCATAGGAGAGGAGTATTCAGCTGTCCCCTAGGAGAACCCTTTATTCAGCTGTCCCCATAGGAGAACCCTGTTAGGTTATTCAGCTGTCCCCATAGGAGAACCCTTTATTCAGCTGTCCCCATAGGAGAACCCTTTATTCAGCTGTCCCCATAGGAGAACCCTTTATTCAGCTGTCCCCATAGGAGAACCCTTTATTCAGCTGTCCCCATAGGAGAACCCTGTTAGGTTATTCAGCTGTCCCCATAGGAGAACCCTGTATTCAGCTGTCCCCATAGGAGAACCCTGTTAGGTTATTCAGCTGTCCCCATAGGAGAACCCTTTATTCAGCTGTCCCCATAGGAGAACCCTTTATTCAGCTGTCCCCATAGGAGAACCCTGTTAGGTTATTCAGCTGTCCCCATAGGAGAACCCTTTATTCAGCTGTCCCCATAGGAGAACCCTGTTAGGTTATTCAGCTGTCCCCATAGGAGAACCCTGTTATTCAGCTGTCCCCATAGGAGAACCCTTTATTCAGCTGTCCCCATAGGAGAACCCTTTATTCAGCTGTCCCCATAGGAGAACCCTGTTAGGTTATTCAGCTGTCCCCATAGGAGAACCCTGTATTCAGCTGTCCCCATAGGAGAACCCTTTATTCAGCTGTCCCCATAGGAGAACCCTGTTAGGTTATTCAGCTGTCCCCATAGGAGAACCCTTTATTCAGCTGTCCCCATAGGAGAACCCTTTATTCAGCTGTCCCCATAGGAGAACCCTTTATTCAGCTGTCCCCATAGGAGAACCCTTTATTCAGCTGTCCCCATAGGAGAACCCTTTATTCAGCTGTCCCCATAGGAGAACCCTTTATTCAGCTGTCCCCATAGGAGAACCCTTTATTCAGCTGTCCCCATAGGAGAACCCTGTTAGGTTATTCAGCTGTCCCCATAGGAGAACCCTGTTAGGTTATTCAGCTGTCCCCATAGGAGAACCCTGTATTCAGCTGTCCCCATAGGAGAACCCTGTTAGGTTATTCAGCTGTCCCCATAGGAGAACCCTTTATTCAGCTGTCCCCATAGGAGAACCCTTTATTCAGCTGTCCCCATAGGAGAACCTGTTAGGTTATTCAGCTGTTAGGAGAACCCTTTATTCAGCTGTCCCCATAGGAGAACCCTGTATTCAGCTGTCCCCATAGGAGAACCCTGTTAGGTTATTCAGCTGTCCCCAT
>NW_026290984.1:325000-327500 GCF_023373465.1 Oncorhynchus keta
CAACACATCTACCATCTGTTGTAGAGTACTACCCATTAATATCAGAAAGGACAACACATCTACCATCTGTTGTAGAGTATAGCCTTGGTACTACCCATTAATATCAGAAAGGACAACACATCTACCATCTGTTGTAGAGTACTACCCATTAATATCAGAAAGGACAACACATGTACCATCTGTTGTAGAGGACTACCCATTAATATCAGAAAGGACAACACATCTACCATCTGTTGTAGAGTATAGCCTTGGTACTACCCATTAATATCAGAAAGGACAACACATCTACCATCTGTTGTAGAGTATAGACTTGGTACTACCCATTAATATCAGAAAGGGCAACACATCTACCATCTGTTGTAGAGTACTACCCATTAATATCAGAAAGGACAACACATCTACCATCTGTTGTAGAGTATAGCCTTGGTACTACCCATTAATATCAGAAAGGACAACACATCTACCATCTGTTGTAGAGTATAGCCTTGGTACTACCCATTAATATCAGAAAGGACAACACATCTACCATCTGTTGTAGAGTATAGCCTTGGTACTACCCATTAATATCAGAAAGGACAACACATGTACCATCTGTTGTAGAGGACTACCCATTAATATCAGAAAGGACAACACATCTAGCATACTAGTAGAATTAAAAAGGGTTCTATAGAGCTGTAAATGTTTCCAAATAGAATCCTATATTGAACCCAAGAGTTCTATATGGAACTCTTTTGGTTCCGTGATTCCGTGAAGAAGCCTCCCTGGGGTTCTGATCAATCCACCTTCCAAGGGGTTCTATATTGAGCCTTGAAGGGGTGCCATGCATAAAGCAAGCAATAGAGCCTTCTAGGTTCTATCCAGAGTGAACTATGGTAAAATGATATAATTTGTAAACGCAACGCTAAGTGGGTTAAGTATATAGGCTGTGACACATATGTACGATATGACTCGATAGTCACCGTTTTACTGTAGATTAGATTGATTCTGATAGGCTGTGACACATATATACGATATGACTCGATAGTCACTGTCTTACTGTAATTCATTAGATTAGATTGATTCTGATAGGCTGTGACACATATATACGATATGACTCGATAGTCACTGTCTTACTGTAATTCATTAGATTAGATTGATTCTGATAGGCTGTGACACATATATACGATATGACTCGATAGTCACTGTCTTACTGTAATTCATTAGATTAGATTGATTCTGATAGGCTGTGACACATATATACGATATGACTCGATAGTCACTGTCTTACTGTAATTCATTAGATTAGATTGATTCTGATAGGCTGTGACACATATATACGATATGACTCGATAGTCACTGTCTTACTGTAATTCATTAGATTAGATTGATTCTGATTCTATTCTATGCTAATGATACTTGTTTTTACTGGCATACCATTGGTCTATATTAGTCTGGATGTCCTACTGGCATACCATTGGTCTATATTAGTCTGGATGTCCTACTGGCATACCATTGGTCTATATTAGTCTGGATGTCCTACTGGCATACCATTGGTCTATATTAGTCTGGATGTCCTACTGGCATACCATTGGTCTATATTAGTCTGGATGTCCTACTGGCATACCATTGGTCTATATTAGTCTGGATGTCCTACTGGCATACCATTGGTCTTTATTAGTGGAGATGTTTTCCTGTCTGGTTGTCCTATCTACCTTAAAATGAATTGACTGTTTAGGCTTCTGTAGTTCCTTAGATGACATTCTGGTTAAACTAGACTGTCATAAATGGGTCACACACACACACACACACACACACACACACACACACACACACACACACTGCTAGTAGCGTAGAGCGGGAATTGAGCGGACACTCACCGGCTTTACACGGGTCTTTGTAGTCTATATTTTCCGTCTTGTCTCCTTCGTTGTAATAGTCAAAACTGGGTTCTTCATAGTCGAAGCAGTGAGACAGAGTAGTCCAGACCGTTAGACCCACTACTAACAGCGTTATCCACCGCATCTTATAACGTCCACCACGGCTGGAACGCGGTCCAGCTCACACACACACACACACACACACACACACACACACACGAAGAGAGATGAATGAAACTCTTCGCTGCCTCCTCTTCTCCTCCACTCCGGAGACGAGAGCAGGAATTTAACGGCTCATTGTGAAGACTGGAAGTCCGACTTGGCTGTGTGTCAGGCGGTAGCCGCTAATGTCTCATGGCGGAGCGTCTGTCTGTCCCGGTGCAGTCCCAGTCCCAGACAAAAAGGCTCCGACACTCTCCGAGTCCCTTCTTCTTCCAGCCCCGCGCTGCTCCTAACAGCACTGTGCCCGGGGAAGAGTTCGGTCCTCCAGGGTGAGTCGGAGGGTCGTGTCGCTGTCCCTGTTGGGGAGAGAGGGGACACAGGGCGGCATTACGGCTGCGCTCTGATCCGGTGCTGTAGGAGCAGTCAGCGAACCAGCAGAGTTTTGAAGTTGTAAGAAGTAGAGGACATGGAAACTACCGGAC
>NW_026290984.1:332500-456011 GCF_023373465.1 Oncorhynchus keta
ATGTACAGGTAGAGATATTGGTGTGCAAAAGAGCAGAAAAGTAAATAAATAAAAACAGCATGGGGATGAGGTAGGTGAAAATGGGTGGGCTATTTACCAATAGACTATGTACAGCTGCAGCGATCGGTTAGCTGTCTTTGTTGTTGAGGGAGATAAAAGTCTCCAACTTCAGTGATTTTTGCAATTCGTTCCAGTCACAGGCAGCAGAGAACTGGAACGAAAGGCGGCCAAATGAGGTGTTGGCTTTAGGGATGATCAGTGAGATACACCTGCTGGAGCGAGTGCTGCGGGTGGGTGTTGCCATCGTGACCAACTGAGATAAGGCGGAGCTTTACCTAGCATGAACTTGTAGATGACCTGGAGCCAGTGGGTCTAATAAGTCTGGCGACGAATATGTAGCGAGGGCCAGCCGACTAGAGCATACAGGTCGCAGTGGTGGGTGGTATAAGGTGCTTTAGTGACAAAACGGATGGCACTGTGATAAACTGCATTCAGTTTGCTGAGTAGAGTGTTGGACGCAATTTTGTAGATGACATCGCCGAAGTCGAGGATGGGTAGGATAGTCAGTTTTACTAGGGTAAGTTTGGCGGCGTGAGTGAAGGAGGCTTTGTTGCGGAATAGAAAGCCGACTCTTGATTTGATTTTCAATTGGAGATGTTTGATATGAGTCTGGAAGGAGAGTTTACAGTCTAGCCAGACACCTAGGTACTTATAGGTGTCCACATATTCAAGGTCGGAACCATCAAATCAAATCAAATTTATTTATATAGCCCTTCGTACATCAGCTGATATCTCAAAGTGCTGTACAGAAACCCAGCCTAAAACCCCAAACAGCAAGCAATGCAGGTGTAGAAGCACGGTGGCTAGGAAAAACTCCCTAGAAAGGCCAAAACCTAGGAAGAAACCTAGAGAGGAACCAGGCTATGTGGGGTGGCCAGTCCTCTTCTGGCTGTGCCGGGTGGAGATTATAACAGAACATGGCCAAGATGTTCAAATGTTCATAAATGACCAGCATGGTCGAATAATAATAAGGCAGAACAGTTGAAACTGGAGCAGCAGCATGGCCAGGTGGACTGGGGACAGCAAGGAGTCATCATGTCAGGTAGTCCTGGGGCATGGTCCTAGGGCTCAGGTCCTCCTAGAGAGAGAAAGAAAGAAGGAGAGAATTAGAGAACGCACACTTAGATTCACACAGGACACCGAATAGGACAGGAGAAGTACTCCAGATATAACAAACTGACCCTAGCCCCCCGACACAAACTACTGCAGCATAAATACTGGAGGCTGAGACAGGAGGGGTCAGGAGACACTGTGGCCACCATCACCACCACCTCCCACACCACCACCTCCACCAACCCCACCAGCAACACCACCAACACCGCCACCAGCACCAAAACCGCCACCAACACCACTAACACCACCACCAACACCACCACAACCACAACTACCACCACCACCACCACCATCACCACCACCACCACCACCACCAACACCACCACAATTAACAGGTGCCCCCAACCTCCTGTGGTGTCTCTGTACATAGGGCAGTAGTCTCTAAGGTGTCACCAACCTCCTGTGGTGTCTCTGTACATAGGGCAGTAGTCTCTAAGGTGTCACCAACCTCCTGTGGTGTCTCTGTACATAGGGCAGTAGTCTCTAAGGTGTCACCAACCTCCTGTGGTGTCTCTGTACATAGGGCACCAACCTCCTGTGGTGTCTCTGTAAGGGCAGTAGTCTCTAAGGTGTCACCAACCTCCTGTGGTGTCTCTGTAAGGGCAGTAGTCTCTAAGGTGTCACCAACCTCCTGTGGTGTCTCTGTACATAGGGCAGTAGTCTCTACGGTGTCACCAACCTCCTGTGGTGTCTCTGTAAGGGCAGTAGTCTCTAAGGTGTCACCAACCTCCTGCGGTGTCTCTGTACATAGGGCACCAACCTCCTGCGGTGTCTCTGTACAGAGGGCACCAACCTCCTGCGGTGTCTCTGTAAGGGCAGTCGTCTCTAAGGTCTATGCTTGATAACCGGGTGGAAGCCCGTTACACGTAGAGGGCAGAGAAAGAGACATAGTCCCATGAACCCAGCGTGGAGTTCAAACCAGAGGATATCCTCTCTTCCTCTCCTCCCCTCCCTCGCGCCAGTCACTTTGTTGACTTTAGGGGAGACCACTTCACTGTATGGTCGAAAGGGTTTTAAAAGGGCATTTCAGTTTGAGCCGTTAAGGGAAAATGCCTTGTATTGAATCCTGGCCACGGTCTTCCTCTAAATGAGGAGCATTGTGAGTCTCTGAGAGACAGAGTCCCCAACCTCCTGAGAGTCTCTGAGGGCAGAGAGAGAGAGACCAAGAGAGAAAGCAGAGAGAGAGGTGTCACCAGAGAGAGAGAGAGAGTCTCTGAGAGGAGAGAGAGAGAGAGTCACCAGAGAGAGAGAGACAGAGAGAGAGAGAGAGAGAGAGAGAGAGAGAGAGAGAGAGAGAGAGAGAGAGAGAGAGAGAGAGCACCAACCTCCTGTAGTGAGAGAGTAGAGAGTGTCAGAGAGACCTCCTGTGGTGTCTCTGTATGGGCAGTGTGTCACCAACCTCCTGTGTGTTTCTGTAAGTGCAGTAGTCTGTGTGTGTCACCAACCTCCTGTGTTGTGTGTGTGTGTGTGTGTGTGTGTGTGTGTGTGTGTGTGTGTTTGTGTGTGTGGTGTGTCTCGGTGTCACCAACCTCTGGTGTCTCTGGTACAGTGTTAGGGCAGAATGCTGGCGTTGGTACTTTCATAGTTTCAGAGACTTGGTCAGATCGATCCAGGCAGAAAATAGAACCAATTAGACACAACAGCACTAAACTGGCTGAGAGGCTAAAAGCACTATTTAATAACTAGGCAAGTCAGATGAGAACAAATTCCTATTTACAATGACGGCCAAACCCAGGCGACACTGGGGCAATTGTGCACCGCCCTACGGGACTCCCAATCACGGCCGGTTGTGATACAGCCTGGATTCGAACCAGGGTGTCTGTAGTGACTCATCTAGCACTGAGAGGAGGTGCCTTAGACCTCTGCACCACTAGGGAGCCCTCTAGCACTGAGAGGAGGTGCCTTAGACCTCTGCACCACCAGGGAGCCCTCTAGCACTGAGAGGAGGTGCCTTAGACCGCTGCACCACCAGGGAGCCCTCTAGCACTGAGAGGAGGTGCCTTAGACCTCTGCACCACTAGGGAGCCCTCTAGCACTGAGAGGAGGTGCCTTAGACCTCTGCACCACTAGGGAGCCCTCTAGCACTGAGAGGAGGTGCCTTAGACCTCTGCACCACTAGGGAGCCCTCTAGCACTGAGAGGAGGTGCCTTAGACCTCTGCACCACTAGGGAGCCCTCTAGCACTGAGAGGAGGTGCCTTAGACCTCTGCACCACCAGGGAGCCCTCTAGCACTGAGAGGAGGTGCACTGAGAGGAGGTGCACTGAGAGGAGGTGCATTAGACCTCTGCACCACTAGGGAGCCCTCTAGCACTGAGAGGAGGTGCCTTAGACCTCTGCACCACCAGGGAGCCCTCTAGCACTGAGAGGAGGTGCCTTAGACCTCTGCACCACTAGGGAGCCCTCTAGCACTGAGAGGAGGTGCCTTAGACCTCTGCACCACTAGGGAGCCCCTCTAGCACTGAGGGAGGAGGTGCCTTCAGAGACCTCTGCACCACTAGGGAGCCCTCACAACAGCACTGAGAGGAGGTGCTTAGACCTCTGCACCACTAGGGAGCCCTCTAGCACTGGGAGGAGGTGCCTTAGACCTCAAACCCACCACTAGGGAGCCCTCTAGCACTGAGAGGAGGTGCCTTGAGACCTCTGCACCACCAGGGAGCCCTCTAGCACTGAGAGGAGGTGCCTTAGACCTCTGCACCACTAGGGAGCCCTCTAGCACTGAGAGGAGGTGCCTTAGACCTCTGCACCACAGGGAGCCCTCTAGCACTGAGAGGAGGTACCTTAGACCTCTGCACCACTAGGGAGCCCTCTAGCACTGAGAGGAGGTGCCTTAGACCTCTGCACCACTAGGGAGCCCTCTAGCACTGAGAGGAGGTGCCTTAGACCTCTGCACCACTAGGGAGCCCTCTAGCACTGAGAGGAGGTGCCTTAGACCTCTGCACCACTAGGGAGCCCTCTAGCACTGAGAGGAGGTGCCTTAGACCTCTGCACCACCAGGGAGCCCTCTAGCACTGAGAGGAGGTGCACTGAGAGGAGGTGCCTTAGACCGCTGCACCACCAGGGAGCCCTCTAGCACTGAGAGGAGGTGCCTTAGACCTCTGCACCACCAGGGAGCCCTCTAGCACTGAGAGGAGGTACCTTAGACCTCTGCACCACTAGGGAGCCCTCTAGCACTGAGAGGAGGTGCCTTAGACCTCTGCACCACCAGGGAGCCCTCTAGCACTGAGAGGAGGTGCCTTAGAGGAGGCTGCACCACCAGAGGAGCCCTCTAGCACTGAGAGGAGGTGCCTTAGACCTCTGCACCACCAGGGAGCCCTCTAGCACTGAGAGGAGGTGCCTTAGACCTCTGCACCACTAGGGAGCCCTCTAGCACTGAGAGGAGGTGCACTGAGAGGACCTGCACTGCACCACCAGGGAGCCCTCAGCACTGAGAGGAGGTGCACTGAGAGGAGGTGCCTTAGACCTCTGCACCACCAGGGAGCCCTCTAGCACTGAGAGGAGGTGCCTTAGACCTCTGCACCACTAGGGAGCCCTCTAGCACTGAGAGGAGGTGCCTTAGACCTCTGCACCACCAGGGAGCCCTCTAGCACTGAGAGGAGGTGCCTTAGACCTCTGCACCACCAGGGAGCCCTCTAGCACTGAGAGGAGGTGCCTTAGACCTCTGCACCACCAGGGAGCCCTCTAGCACTGAGAGGAGGTGCCTTAGACCTCTGCACCACCAGGGAGCCCTCTAGCACTGAGAGGAGGTGCCTTAGACCTCTGCACCACCAGGGAGCCCTCTAGCACTGAGAGGAGGTCCCTTAGACCTCTGCACCACCAGGGAGCCCTCTAGCACTGAGAGGAGGTGCCATAGACCGCTGCACCACCAGGGAGCCCTCTATATAGGGAATAGGTGGGCCACTTCAAAGCACGATCAATGAGTTGGAATATCTTTGCTGAACAAACAGAGCAGGAAGAGTTTCCAGGTTCATTAATGACTTGAATATGGTTGTTGGTTTAAATAACTGAAACAATCTGTCACCCATTCTGTGTCGGTGTTAATCTATCTCTATCTGAGCCTAGACACTGGGGGGACTCTCCTCTCCTCTAACAGACAGACAAGACTGCCCTCTGGTGGACAATCTGGCCAATAACAGACGTACAGACAGACAGAGACAGAGACAGACAGACAGACAGACAGACAGACAGACAGACAGACAGACAGACAGACAGACAGACAGGCAGGCAGGCAGGCAGGCAGACAGACAGACAGACAGACAGACAGACAGACAGACAGACAGACAGACCTCCTCTCCCTCGTCTCCTCCCAATTAAATTAAATCAAAGGGTTTCATTGGCTGATGGGAAACGTTAACATTAGTAAAGCAAAGTAGATCATAAACAATAAAAACAGTTACTCATTGAAGTTCCAAAAGAATAGAGACATTTTAAATGTCATATTATATATATATACAGGGTTGTAACGATGTACAAATAGTTGAAGTACAAAAGGAAAATAAATAAGCATAAATATGGGTTGTATTTACAATGGTGTTTGTTCTTCACTGGTTGCCCTTTTCTCGTGGCAACAGGTCACACATCTTGCTGCTGTGATGTCACACTGTGGAATTTCACCCAGTAGATTTGGGAGTTTTTCAAAATTGGATTTGTTTTCGAATTCTTTGTGGATCTGTGTAATCTGAGGGAAATATGTGTCTCTAATATGGTCATACATTGGGCAGGAGAGTGCTCTCTTCCTCCCCTCCCCTCTCCAGGACCCTCCCCTCCCCTCCCCTCTCTCTCCTCTCTCCTTCCCTCCTCCCCTCTCCTCTCTCTCCCCTCTCCTCTCTCCTCCCCTCTCCCCTCTCCTCCCTTCTCCCAGTGTCCCCTCTCCTAGGGGGGGAGCAGTGTGGGAGGGGGAGCAGTGTGGGGGGAACAGTGTGGGGGGACAGTCCCAGTGTGGGGGGAGCAGTGGAGGGGGACAGGGGGGGAACAGTGTGGGAGGGGGAGCAGTGTCAGTGTCCAGTGTGGAGGGGGAACAGTGTGGGGGGGAGCAGTGGAGGGGGAGTGTGGGGGGAGCAGTGTGGAGGGGGAACAGTGTGGGGGGGGGAGCAGTGTGGGAGGGGAACAGTGTGGGAGGGGGAGCAGTGTGGGAGGGGGGGGGAGGGGGAACAGTGTGGGAGGGGGAGCAGTGTGGAGGGGGAACAGTGTGGGGGGGAGCAGTGTGGGGGGGGAGCAGTGTGGGGGGGGAACAGTGTGGGGGGGAGCAGTGTGGAGCAGTGTGGGGGGAACAGTGTGGGAGGGGAGCAGTGTGGGGGGGGAGCAGTGGAGGGGAGCAGTGGGGGGGAACAGTGTGGGAGGGGGCAGTGTCCTCCCAGTGTGGGAGGGGGAACAGTGTGGGGGGAACAGTGTGGGGGGGGCAGTGTGGGGGGGGGACAGTGTGGGGGAGGGGGCAGTGTGGGGGGGGGAGCAGTGTGGAGGGGGACAGTGTGGGGGGGGCAGTGTGGAGGGGGAACAGTGTGGGAGGGGGAGCAGTGTGGGAGGGGGAACCTCTGTGGGGGGGGGGGGGGGGAGGGGGGAGCAGTGGGAGGGGGACAGTGGGGGGGGGGACAGTGTGGGAGGGGGAGGCAGTGTGGGGGGCAGTGTGGGGGGGGGGCAGTGTGGGGGAGGGGACAGTGTGGGGGTGGGTGGGAGGGGGACAGTGTGGGGGGGGGTAGGGGTGTGTTTTAATGTGTTCTGTTGGACCTACAGACAGTTCCTTAGTAGTAGTGGTGTGTTTTAATGTTCTGTTGGACCTACAGACAGTTAGATTAGTAGTAGTGGTGTGTTGTGTTCTGTTGGACCTACAGACAGTTAGATTTAGTAGTAGTGGTGTGTTTTAATGTGTTCTGTTGGACCTACAGACAGTTAGATTAGTAGTAGTGGTGTGTTTTAATGATGTGTTCTGTTGGACCTACAGACAGTTAGATTAGTAGTAGTGGTGTGTTTTAATGTGTTCTGTTGGACCTACAGACAGTTAGATTAGTAGTAGTGGTGTGTATTAATGTGTTCTGTTGGACCTACAGACAGTTAGATTAGTAGTAGTGGTGTGTTGTGTTCTGTTGGACCTACAGACAGTTAGATTAGTAGTAGTGGTGTGTTTTAATGTGTTCTGTTGGACCTACAGACAGTTAGATTAGTAGTAGTGGTGTGTTGTGTTCTGTTGGACCTACAGACAGTTAGATTAGTAGTAGTGGTGTGTTGTGTTCTGTTGGACCTACAGACAGTTAGAGTTAGTGTAGTGGTGTGTTGTGTTTCTGTTGGACCTACAGTGTTCAGTTAGACAGTTAGTAGTAGTGGTGTGTTTTAATGTGTTCTGTTGGACCTACAGACAGTTAGATTAGTAGTAGTGGTGTGTTTTAATGTGTTCTGTTGGACCTACAGACAGTTAGATTAGTAGTAGTGGTGTGTTGTGTTCTGTTGGACCTACAGACAGTTAGATTAGTAGTAGTGGTGTGTTTTAATGTGTTCTGTTGGACCTACAGACAGTTAGATTAGTAGTAGTGGTGTGTTGTGTTCTGTTGGACCTACAGACAGTTAGATTAGTAGTAGTGGTGTGTTGTGTTCTGTTGGACCTACAGACAGTTAGATTAGTAGTAGTGGTGTGGTGTGTTGTGTTCTGTTGGACCTACAGACAGTTAGATTAGTAGTAGTGGTGTGTTGTGTTCTGTTGGACCTACAGACAGTTAGATTAGTAGTAGTGGTGTGTTGTGTTCTGTTGGACCTACAGACAGTTAGATTAGTAGTAGTGGTGTGTTGTGTTCTGTTGGACCTACAGACAGTTAGATTAGTAGTAGTGGTGTGTTGTGTTCTGTTGGACCTACAGACAGTTAGATTAGTAGTAGTGGTGTGTTGTGTTCTGTTGGACCTACAGACAGTTAGATTAGTAGTAGTGGTGTGTTGTGTTCTGTTGGACCTACAGACAGTTAGATTAGTAGTAGTGGTGTGTTGTGTTCTGTTGGACCTACAGACAGTTAGATTAGTAGTAGTGGTGTGTTTTAATGTGTTCTGTTGGACCTACAGACAGTTAGATTAGTAGTAGTGGGTGTTTTGTTGTGTTCTGTTGGACCTACAGACAGTTAGATTAGTAGTAGTGGTGTGTTGTGTTCTGTTGGACCTACAGACAGTTAGATTAGTAGTAGTGGTGTGTTGTGTTCTGTTGGACCTACAGACAGTTAGATTAGTAGTAGTGTGTGTTTTAATGTGTTCTGTTGGACCTACAGACAGGTAGATTAGTAGTAGTGGTGTGTTGTGTTCTGTTGGACCTACAGACAGTTAGATTAGTAGTAGTGGTGTGTTGTGTTCTGTTGGACCTACAGACAGTTAGATTAGTAGTAGTGGTGTGTTTTAATGTGTTCTGTTGGACCTACAGACAGTTAGATTAGTAGTAGTGGTGTGTGTTGTGTTCTGTTGGACCTACAGACAGTTAGATTAGTAGTAGTGGTGTGTTGTGTTCTGTTGGACCTACAGACAGTTAGATTAGTAGTAGTGGTGTGTTTTAATGTGTTCTGTTGGACCTACAGACAGTTAGATTAGTAGTAGTGGTGTGTTGTGTTCTGTTGGACCTACAGACAGTTAGATTAGTAGTAGTGGTGTGTTGTGTTCTGTTGGACCTACAGACAGTTAGATTAGTAGTAGTGGTGTGTTGTGTTCTGTTGGACCTACAGACAGTTAGATTAGTAGTAGTGGTGTGTTTTAATGTGTTCTGTTGGACCTACAGACAGTTAGATTAGTAGTAGTGGTGTGTTGTGTTCTGTTGGACCTACAGACAGTTAGATTAGTAGTAGTGGTGTGTTGTGTTCTGTTGGACCTACAGACAGTTAGATTAGTAGTAGTGGTGTGTTGTGTTCTGTTGGACCTACAGACAGTTAGATTAGTAGTAGTGGTGTGTTGTGTTCTGTTGGACCTACAGACAGTTAGATTAGTAGTAGTGGTGTGTTGTGTTCTGTTGGACCTACAGACAGTTAGATTAGTAGTAGTGGTGTGTTTTAATGTGTTCTGTTGGACCTACAGACAGTTAGATTAGTAGTAGTGGTGTGTTTTAATGTGTTCTGTTGGACCTACAGACAGTTAGATTAGTAGTAGTGGTGTGTTGTGTTCTGTTGGACCTACAGACAGTTAGATTAGTAGTAGTGGTGTGTTGTGTTCTGTTGGACCTACAGACAGTTAGATTAGTAGTAGTGGTGTGTTGTGTTCTGTTGGACCTACAGACAGTTAGATTAGTAGTAGTGGTGTGTTGTGTTCTGTTGGACCTACAGACAGTTAGATTAGTAGTAGTGGTGTGTTGTGTTCTGTTGGACCTACAGACAGTTAGATTAGTAGTAGTGGTGTGTTGTGTTCTGTTGGACCTACAGACAGTTAGATTAGTAGTAGTGGTGTGTTGTGTTCTGTTGGACCTACAGACAGTTAGATTAGTAGTAGTGGTGTGTTTTTGTGTTCTGTTGGACCTACAGACAGTTAGATTAGTAGTAGTGGTGTGTTGTGTTCTGTTGGACCTACAGACAGTTAGATTAGTAGTAGTGGTGTGTTGTGTTCTGTTGGACCTACAGACAGTTAGATTAGTAGTAGTGGTGTGTTGTGTTCTGTTGGACCTACAGACAGTTAGATTAGTAGTAGTGGTGTGTTGTGTTCTGTTGGACCTACAGACAGTTAGATTAGTAGTAGTGGTGTGTTGTGTTCTGTTGGACCTACAGACAGTTAGATTAGTAGTAGTGGTGTGTTGTGTTCTGTTGGACCTACAGACAGTTAGATTAGTAGTAGTGGTGTGTTGTGTTCTGTTGGACCTACAGACAGTTAGATTAGTAGTAGTGGTGTGTTGTGTTCTGTTGGACCTACAGACAGTTAGATTAGTAGTAGTGGTGTGTTGTTTTAATGTGTTCTGTTGGACCTACAGACAGTTAGATTAGTAGTAGTGGTGTGTTGTGTTCTGTTGGACCTACAGACAGTTAGATTAGTAGTAGTGGTGTGTTTTTGTGTTCTGTTGGACCTACAGACAGTTAGATTAGTAGTAGTGGTGTGTTGTGTTCTGTTGGACCTACAGACAGTTAGATTAGTAGTAGTGGTGTGTTGTGTTCTGTTGGACCTACAGACAGTTAGATTAGTAGTAGTGGTGTGTTGTGTTCTGTTGGACCTACAGACAGTTAGATTAGTAGTAGTGGTGTGTTTTAATGTGTTCTGTTGGACCTACAGACAGTTAGATTAGTAGTAGTGGTGTGTTGTGTTCTGTTGGACCTACAGACAGTTAGATTAGTAGTAGTGGTGTGTTGTGTTCTGTTGGACCTACAGACAGTTAGATTAGTAGTAGTGGTGTGTTGTGTTCTGTTGGACCTACAGACAGTTAGATTAGTAGTAGTGGTGTGTTGTGTTCTGTTGGACCTACAGACAGTTAGATTAGTAGTAGTGGTGTGTTGTGTTCTGTTGGACCTACAGACAGTTAGATTAGTAGTAGTGGTGTGTTGTGTTCTGTTGGACCTACAGACAGTTAGATTAGTAGTAGTGGTGTGTTGTGTTCTGTTGGACCTACAGACAGTTAGATTAGTAGTAGTGGTGTGTTGTGTTCTGTTGGACCTACAGACAGTTAGATTAGTAGTAGTGGTGTGTTGTGTTCTGTTGGACCTACAGACAGTTAGATTAGTAGTAGTGGTGTGTTGTGTTCTGTTGGACCTACAGACAGTTAGATTAGTAGTAGTGGTGTGTTGTGTTCTGTTGGACCTACAGACAGTTAGATTAGTAGTAGTGGTGTGTTGTGTTCTGTTGGACCTACAGACAGTTAGATTAGTAGTAGTGGTGTGTTTTAATGTGTTCTGTTGGACCTACAGACAGTTAGATTAGTAGTAGTGGTGTGTTGTGTTCTGTTGGACCTACAGACAGTTAGATTAGTAGTAGTGGTGTGTTGTGTTCTGTTGGACCTACAGACAGTTAGATTAGTAGTAGTGGTGTGTTTTTGTGTTCTGTTGGACCTACAGACAGTTAGATTAGTAGTAGTGGTGTGTTGTGTTCTGTTGGACCTACAGACAGTTAGATTAGTAGTAGTGGTGTGTTGTGTTCTGTTGGACCTACAGACAGTTAGATTAGTAGTAGTGGTGTGTTGTGTTCTGTTGGACCTACAGACAGTTAGATTAGTAGTAGTGGTGTGTTGTGTTCTGTTGGACCTACAGACAGTTAGATTAGTAGTAGTGGTGTGTTGTGTTCTGTTGGACCTACAGACAGTTAGATTAGTAGTAGTGGTGTGTTTTTGTGTTCTGTTGGACCTACAGACAGTTAGATTAGTAGTAGTGGTGTGTTTTTGTGTTCTGTTGGACCTACAGACAGTTAGATTAGTAGTAGTGGTGTGTTGTGTTCTGTTGGACCTACAGACAGTTAGATTAGTAGTAGTGGTGTGTTGTGTTCTGTTGGACCTACAGACAGTTAGATTAGTAGTAGTGGTGTGTTGTGTTCTGTTGGACCTACAGACAGTTAGATTAGTAGTAGTGGTGTGTTTTTAATGTGTTCTGTTGGACCTACAGACAGTTAGATTAGTAGTAGTGGTGTGTTGTGTTCTGTTGGACCTACAGACAGTTAGATTAGTAGTAGTGGTGTGTTGTGTTCTGTTGGACCTACAGACAGTTAGATTAGTAGTAGTGGTGTGTTTTTGTGTTCTGTTGGACCTACAGACAGTTAGATTAGTAGTAGTGGTGTGTAATGTGTTCTGTTGGACCTACAGACAGTTAGATTAGTAGTAGTGGTGTGTTGTGTTCTGTTGGACCTACAGACAGTTAGATTAGTAGTAGTGGTGTGTTGTGTTCTGTTGGACCTACAGACAGTTAGATTAGTAGTAGTGGTGTGTTGTGTTCTGTTGGACCTACAGACAGTTAGATTAGTAGTAGTGGTGTGTTGTGTTCTGTTGGACCTACAGACAGTTAGATTAGTAGTAGTGGTGTGTTTTAATGTGTTCTGTTGGACCTACAGACAGTTAGATTAGTAGTAGTGGTGTGTTGTGTTCTGTTGGACCTACAGACAGTTAGATTAGTAGTAGTGGTGTGTTGTGTTCTGTTGGACCTACAGACAGTTAGATTAGTAGTAGTGGTGTGTTGTGTTCTGTTGGACCTACAGACAGTTAGATTAGTAGTAGTGGTGTGTTGTGTTCTGTTGGACCTACAGACAGTTAGATTAGTAGTAGTGGTGTGTTGTGTTCTGTTCTGTTGGACCTACAGACAGTTAGATTAGTAGTAGTGGTGTGTTGTGTTCTGTTGGACCTACAGACAGTTAGATTAGTAGTAGTGGTGTGTTTTAATGTGTTCTGTTGGACCTACAGACAGTTAGATTAGTAGTAGTGGTGTGTTTTTGTGTTCTGTTGGACCTACAGACAGTTAGATTAGTAGTAGTGGTGTGTTGTGTTCTGTTGGACCTACAGACAGTTAGATTAGTAGTAGTGGTGTGTTTTAATGTGTTCTGTTGGACCTACAGACAGTTAGATTAGTAGTAGTGGTGTGTTGTGTTCTGTTGGACCTACAGACAGTTAGATTAGTAGTAGTGGTGTGTTGTGTTCTGTTGGACCTACAGACAGTTAGATTAGTAGTAGTGGTGTGTTGTGTTCTGTTGGACCTACAGACAGTTAGATTAGTAGTAGTGGTGTGTTGTGTTCTGTTGGACCTACAGACAGTTAGATTAGTAGTAGTGGTGTGTTGTGTTCTGTTGGACCTACAGACAGTTAGATTAGTAGTAGTGGTGTGTTTTTGTGTTCTGTTGGACCTACAGACAGTTAGATTAGTAGTAGTGTGTGTGTTCTGTGTTCTGTTGGACCTGGACCAGACAGTTAGATTAGTAGTAGTGGTGTGTTTTAATGTGTTCTGTTGGACCTACAGACAGTTAGATTAGTAGTAGTGGTGTGTTGTGTTCTGTTGGACCTACAGACAGTTAGATTAGTAGTAGTGGTGTGTTTTAATGTGTTCTGTTGGACCTACAGACAGTTAGATTAGTAGTAGTGGTGTGTTGTGTTCTGTTGGACCTACAGACAGTTAGATTAGTAGTAGTGGTGTGTTGTGTTCTGTTGGACCTACAGACAGTTAGATTAGTAGTAGTGGTGTGTTGTGTTCTGTTGGACCTACAGACAGTTAGATTAGTAGTAGTGGTGTGTTGTGTTCTGTTGGACCTACAGACAGTTAGATTAGTAGTAGTGGTGTGTTGTGTTCTGTTGGACCTACAGACAGTTAGATTAGTAGTAGTGGTGTGTTGTGTTCTGTTGGACCTACAGACAGTTAGATTAGTAGTAGTGGTGTGTTGTGTTCTGTTGGACCTACAGACAGTTAGATTAGTAGTAGTGGTGTGTTGTGTTCTGTTGGACCTACAGACAGTTAGATTAGTAGTAGTGGTGTGTTTTTGTGTTCTGTTGGACCTACAGACAGTTAGATTAGTAGTAGTGGTGTGTTGTGTTCTGTTGGACCTACAGACAGTTAGATTAGTAGTAGTGGTGTGTTGTGTTCTGTTGGACCTACAGACAGTTAGATTAGTAGTAGTGGTGTGTTTTAATGTGTTCTGTTGGACCTACAGACAGTTAGATTAGTAGTAGTGGTGTGTTTTAATGTGTTCTGTTGGACCTACAGACAGTTAGATTAGTAGTAGTGGTGTGTTGTGTTCTGTTGGACCTACAGACAGTTAGATTAGTAGTAGTGGTGTGTTTTAATGTGTTCTGTTGGACCTACAGACAGTTAGATTAGTAGTAGTGGTGTGTTTTTGTGTTCTGTTGGACCTACAGACAGTTAGATTAGTAGTAGTGGTGTGTTGTGTTCTGTTGGACCTACAGACAGTTAGATTAGTAGTAGTGGTGTGTTGTGTTCTGTTGGACCTACAGACAGTTAGATTAGTAGTAGTGGTGTGTTTTTGTGTTCTGTTGGACCTACAGACAGTTAGATTAGTAGTAGTGGTGTGTTGTGTTCTGTTGGACCTACAGACAGTTAGATTAGTAGTAGTGGTGTGTTGTGTTCTGTTGGACCTACAGACAGTTAGATTAGTAGTAGTGGTGTGTTGTGTTCTGTTGGACCTACAGACAGTTAGATTAGTAGTAGTGGTGTGTTGTGTTCTGTTGGACCTACAGACAGTTAGATTAGTAGTAGTGGTGTGTTGTGTTCTGTTGGACCTACAGACAGTTAGATTAGTAGTAGTGGTGTGTTGTGTTCTGTTGGACCTACAGACAGTTAGATTAGTAGTAGTGGTGTGTTGTGTTCTGTTGGACCTACAGACAGTTAGATTAGTAGTAGTGGTGTGTTGTGTTCTGTTGGACCTACAGACAGTTAGATTAGTAGTAGTGGTGTGTTGTGTTCTGTTGGACCTACAGACAGTTAGATTAGTAGTAGTGGTGTGTTTTTGTGTTCTGTTGGACCTACAGACAGTTAGATTAGTAGTAGTGGTGTGTTTTTGTGTTCTGTTGGACCTACAGACAGTTAGATTAGTAGTAGTGGTGTGTTGTGTTCTGTTGGACCTACAGACAGTTAGATTAGTAGTAGTGGTGTGTTGTGTTCTGTTGGACCTACAGACAGTTAGATTAGTAGTAGTGGTGTGTTGTGTTCTGTTGGACCTACAGACAGTTAGATTAGTAGTAGTGGTGTGTTGTGTTCTGTTGGACCTACAGACAGTTAGATTAGTAGTAGTGGTGTGTTGTGTTCTTTTGGACCTACAGACAGTTAGATTAGTAGTAGTGGTGTTTTAATGTGTTCTGTTGTACCTACAGACAGTTAGATTAGTAGTAGTGGTGTGTTGTGTTCTGTTGGACCTACAGACAGTTAGATTAGTAGTAGTGGTGTGTTGTGTTCTGTTGGACCTACAGACAGTTAGATTAGTAGTAGTGGTGTGTTTTAATGTGTTCTGTTGGACCTACAGACAGTTAGATTAGTAGTAGTGGTGTGTTTTAATGTTCTGTTGGACCTACAGACAGTTAGATTAGTAGTAGTGGTGTGTTCTGTTTGTGTTCTGTTGGACCTACAGACAGTTAGATTAGTAGTAGTGGTGTGTTGTGTTCTGTTGGACCTACAGACAGTTAGATTAGTAGTAGTGGTGTGTTGTGTTCTGTTGGACCTACAGACAGTTAGATTAGTAGTAGTGGTGTGTTGTGTTCTGTTGGACCTACAGACAGTTAGATTAGTAGTAGTGGTGTGTTGTGTTCTGTTGGACCTACAGACAGTTAGATTAGTAGTAGTGGTGTTTTAATGTGTTCTGTTGGACCTACAGACAGTTAGATTAGTAGTAGTGGTGTGTTTTTGTGTTCTGTTGGACCTACAGACAGTTAGATTAGTAGTAGTGGTGTGTTTTAATGTGTTCTGTTGGACCTACAGACAGTTAGATTAGTAGTAGTGGTGTGTTTTTGTGTTCTGTTGGACCTACAGACAGTTAGATTAGTAGTGGTGTGTTTTAATGTGTTCTGTTTAGTAGTAGTGGTGTGTTGTGTTCTGTTGGACCTACAGACAGTTAGATTAGTGTAGTGGTGTGTTGTGTTCTGTTGGACCTACAGACAGTTAGATTAGTAGTAGTGGTGTGTTGTGTTCTGTTGGACCTACAGACAGATTAGATTAGTAGTAGTAGTGTGTGTTGTGTTCTGTTGGACCTACAGACAGTTAGATTAGTAGTAGTGGTGTGTTTTAATGTGTTCTGTTGGACCTACAGACAGTTAGATTAGTAGTAGTGGTGTGTTGTGTTCTGTTGGACCTACAGACAGTTAGATTAGTAGTAGTGGTGTGTTGTGTTCTGTTGGACCTACAGACAGTTAGATTAGTAGTAGTGGTGTGTTTTTGTGTTCTGTTGGACCTACAGACAGTTAGATTAGTAGTAGTGGTGTGTTGTGTTCTGTTGGACCTACAGACAGTTAGATTAGTAGTAGTGGTGTGTTTTTGTGTTCTGTTGGACCTACAGACAGTTAGATTAGTAGTAGTGGTGTGTTGTGTTCTGTTGGACCTACAGACAGTTAGATTAGTAGTAGTGGTGTGTTTTAATGTGTTCTGTTGGACCTACAGACAGTTAGATTAGTAGTAGTGGTGTGTTTTAATGTGTTCTGTTGGACCTACAGACAGTTAGATTAGTAGTAGTGGTGTGTTGTGTTCTGTTGGACCTACAGACAGTTAGATTAGTAGTAGTGGTGTGTTTTGTGTTCTGTTGGACCTACAGACAGTTAGATTAGTAGTAGTGGTGTGTTCTGTGTTTTTAATGTGTTCTGTTCTGTTGGACCTACAGACAGTTAGATTAGTAGTAGTGGTGTGTTGTGTTCTGTTGGACCTACAGACAGTTAGATTAGTAGTAGTGGTGTGTTTTAATGTGTTCTGTTGGACCTACAGACAGTTAGATTAGTAGTAGTGGTGTGTTGTGTTCTGTTGGACCTACAGACAGTTAGATTAGTAGTAGTGGTGTGTTGTGTTCTGTTGGACCTACAGACAGTTAGATTAGTAGTAGTGGTGTGTTGTGTTCTGTTGGACCTACAGACAGTTAGATTAGTAGTAGTGGTGTGTTGTGTTCTGTTGGACCTACAGACAGTTAGATTAGTAGTAGTGGTGTGTTTTTGTGTTCTGTTGGACCTACAGACAGTTAGATTAGTAGTAGTGGTGTGTTGTGTTCTGTTGGACCTACAGACAGTTAGATTAGTAGTAGTGGTGTGTTGTGTTCTGTTGGACCTACAGACAGTTAGATTAGTAGTAGTGGTGTGTTGTGTTCTGTTGGACCTACAGACAGTTAGATTAGTAGTAGTGGTGTGTAATGTGTTCTGTTGGACCTACAGACAGTTAGATTAGTAGTAGTGGTGTGTTTTAATGTGTTCTGTTGGACCTACAGACAGTTAGATTAGTAGTAGTGGTGTGTTGTGTTCTGTTGGACCTACAGACAGTTAGATTAGTAGTAGTGGTGTGTTTTAATGTGTTCTGTTGGACCTACAGACAGTTAGATTAGTAGTAGTGGTGTGTTGTGTTCTGTTGGACCTACAGACAGTTAGATTAGTAGTAGTGGTGTGTTGTGTTCTGTTGGACCTACAGACAGTTAGATTAGTAGTAGTGGTGTGTTTGTGTTCTGTTGGACCTACAGACAGTTAGATTAGTAGTAGTGGTGTGTTTTTGTGTGTTTTAATGTGTTCTGTTGGACCTACAGACAGTTAGATTAGTAGTAGTGGTGTGTTGTGTTCTGTTGGACCTACAGACAGTTAGATTAGTAGTAGTGGTGTGGTGTGTTCTGTTGGACCTACAGACAGTTAGATTAGTAGTAGTGGTGTGTTGTGTTCTGGTGGACCTACAGACAGTTAGATTAGTAGTAGTGGTGTGTTTTAATGTGTTCTGTTGGACCTACAGACAGTTAGATTAGTAGTAGTGGTGTGTTGTGTTCTGTTGGACCTACAGACAGTTAGATTAGTAGTAGTGGTGTGGTGTGTTGTGTTCTGTTGGACCTACAGACAGTTAGATTAGTAGTAGTGGTGTGTTGTGTTCTGTTGGACCTACAGACAGTTAGATTAGTAGTAGTGGTGTGTTGTGTTCTGTTGGACCTACAGACAGTTAGATTAGTAGTAGTGGTGTGTTGTGTTCTGTTGGACCTACAGACAGTTAGATTAGTAGTAGTGGTGTGTTGTGTTCTGTTGGACCTACAGACAGTTAGATTAGTAGTAGTGGTGTGTTGTGTTCTGTTGGACCTACAGACAGTTAGATTAGTAGTAGTGGTGTGTTTTAATGTGTTCTGTTGGACCTACAGACAGTTAGATTAGTAGTAGTGGTGTGTTGTGTTCTGTTGGACCTACAGACAGTTAGATTAGTAGTAGTGGTGTGTTGTGTTCTGTTGGACCTACAGACAGTTAGATTAGTAGTAGTGGTGTGTTGTGTTCTGTTGGACCTACAGACAGTTAGATTAGTAGTAGTGGTGTGTTGTGTTCTGTTGGACCTACAGACAGTTAGATTAGTAGTAGTGGTGTGTTGTGTTCTGTTGGACCTACAGACAGTTAGATTAGTAGTAGTGGTGTGTTGTGTTCTGTTGGACCTACAGACAGTTAGATTAGTAGTAGTGGTGTGTTGTGTTCTGTTGGACCTACAGACAGTTAGATTAGTAGTAGTGGTGTGTTGTGTTCTGTTGGACCTACAGACAGTTAGATTAGTAGTAGTGGTGTGTTGTGTTCTGTTGGACCTACAGACAGTTAGATTAGTAGTAGTGGTGTGTTGTGTTCTGTTGGACCTACAGACAGTTAGATTAGTAGTAGTGGTGTGTTGTGTTCTGTTGGACCTACAGACAGTTAGATTAGTAGTAGTGGTGTGTTGTGTTCTGTTGGACCTACAGACAGTTAGATTAGTAGTAGTGGTGTGTTTTAATGTGTTCTGTTGGACCTACAGACAGTTAGATTAGTAGTAGTGGTGTGTTTTAATGTGTTCTGTTGGACCTACAGACAGTTAGATTAGTAGTAGTGGTGTGTTTTAATGTGTTCTGTTGGACCTACAGACAGTTAGATTAGTAGTAGTGGTGTGTTGTGTTCTGTTGGACCTACAGACAGTTAGATTAGTAGTAGTGGTGTGTTTTAATGTGTTCTGTTGGACCTACAGACAGTTAGATTAGTAGTAGTGGTGTGTTGTGTTCTGTTGGACCTACAGACAGTTAGATTAGTAGTAGTGGTGTGTTGTGTTCTGTTGGACCTACAGACAGTTAGATTAGTAGTAGTGGTGTGTTGTGTTCTGTTGGACCTACAGACAGTTAGATTAGTAGTAGTGGTGTGTTGTGTTCTGTTGGACCTACAGACAGTTAGATTAGTAGTAGTGGTGTGTTGTGTTCTGTTGGACCTACAGACAGTTAGATTAGTAGTAGTGGTGTGTTGTGTTCTGTTGGACCTACAGACAGTTAGATTAGTAGTAGTGGGTGTTTGTTGTGTTCTGTTGGACCTACAGACAGTTAGATTAGTAGTAGTGGTGTGTTGTGTTCTGTTGGACCTACAGACAGTTAGATTAGTAGTAGTGGTGTGTTGTGTTCTGTTGGACCTACAGACAGTTAGATTAGTAGTAGTGGTGTGTTTTAATGTGTTCTGTTGGACCTACAGACAGTTAGATTAGTAGTAGTGGTGTGTTGTGTTCTGTTGGACCTACAGACAGTTAGATTAGTAGTAGTGGTGTGTTGTGTTCTGTTGGACCTACAGACAGTTAGATTAGTAGTAGTGGTGTGTTGTGTTCTGTTGGACCTACAGACAGTTAGATTAGTAGTAGTGGTGTGTTGTGTTCTGTTGGACCTACAGACAGTTAGATTAGTAGTAGTGGTGTGTTGTGTTCTGTTGGACCTACAGACAGTTAGATTAGTAGTAGTGGTGTGTTTTTGTGTTCTGTTCTGTTGGAGTGGTGTGTTGTGTTCTACAGACAGTTAGATTAGTAGTAGTGGTGTGTTGTGTTCTGTTGGACCTACAGACAGTTAGATTAGTAGTAGTGGTGTGTTGTGTTCTGTTGGACCTACAGACAGTTAGTAGTGATTAGTAGTAGTGGTGTGTTGTGTGTTCTGTTGGACCTACAGACAGTTAGATTAGTAGTAGTGGTGTGTTGTGTTCTGTTGGACCTACAGACAGTTAGATTAGTAGTAGTGGTGTGTTTTAATGTGTTCTGTTGGACCTACAGACAGTTAGATTAGTAGTAGTGGTGTGTTTTTGTGTTCTGTTGGACCTACAGACAGTTAGATTAGTAGTAGTGGTGTGTTGTGTTCTGTTGGACCTACAGACAGTTAGATTAGTAGTAGTGTTCTGTGTGTTTTAGTAGTAGTGGTGTGTGTTCTGTTGGACCTACAGACAGTTAGATTAGTAGTAGTGGTGTGTTTTAATGTGTTCTGTTGGACCTACAGACAGTTAGATTAGTAGTAGTGGTGTGTTGTGTTCTGTTGGACCTACAGACAGTTAGATTAGTAGTAGTGGTGTGTTGTGTTCTGTTGGACCTACAGACAGTTAGATTAGTAGTAGTGGTGTGTTGTGTTCTGTTGGACCTACAGACAGTTAGATTAGTAGTAGTGGTGTGTTTTAATGTGTTCTGTTGGACCTACAGACAGTTAGATTAGTAGTAGTGGTGTGTTGTGTTCTGTTGGACCTACAGACAGTTAGATTAGTAGTAGTGGTGTGTTGTGTTCTGTTGGACCTACAGACAGTTAGATTAGTAGTAGTGGTGTGTTTTAATGTGTTCTGTTGGACCTACAGACAGTTAGATTAGTAGTAGTGGTGTGTTGTGTTCTGTTGGACCTACAGACAGTTAGATTAGTAGTAGTGGTGTGTTGTGTTCTGTTGGACCTACAGACAGTTAGATTAGTAGTAGTGGTGTTTTTGTGTTCTGTTGGACCTACAGACAGTTAGATTAGTAGTAGTGGTGTGTTGTGTTCTGTTGGACCTACAGACAGTTAGATTAGTAGTAGTGGTGTGTTGTGTTCTGTTGGACCTACAGACAGTTAGATTAGTAGTAGTGGTGTGTTGTGTTCTGTTGGACCTACAGAGACAGTTAGATTAGTAGTAGTGGTGTGTTGTGTTCTGTTGGACCTACAGACAGTTAGATTAGTAGTAGTGGTGTGTTGTGTTCTGTTGGACCTACAGACAGTTAGATTAGTAGTAGTGGTGTGTTGTGTTCTGTTGGACCTACAGACAGTTAGATTAGTAGTAGTGGTGTGTTGTGTTCTGTTGGACCTACAGACAGATTAGTAGTGGTGTGTTTTTGTGTTCTGTTGGACCTACAGACAGTTAGATTAGTAGTAGTGGTGTGTTGTGTTCTGTTGGACCTACAGACAGTTAGATTAGTAGTAGTGGTGTGTTGTGTTCTGTTGGACCTACAGACAGTTAGATTAGTAGTAGTGGTGTGTTTTAATGTGTTCTGTTGGACCTACAGACAGTTAGATTAGTAGTAGTGGTGTGTTGTGTTCTGTTGGACCTACAGACAGTTAGATTAGTAGTAGTGGTGTGTTGTGTTCTGTTGGACCTACAGACAGTTAGATTAGTAGTAGTGGTGTGTTGTGTTCTGTTGGACCTACAGACAGTTAGATTAGTAGTAGTGGTGTGTTGTGTTCTGTTGGACCTACAGACAGTTAGATTAGTAGTAGTGGTGTGTTGTGTTCTGTTGGACCTACAGACAGTTAGATTAGTAGTAGTGGTGTGTTTTAATGTGTTCTGTTGGACCTACAGACAGTTAGATTAGTAGTAGTGGTGTGTTGTGTTCTGTTGGACCTACAGACAGTTAGATTAGTAGTAGTGGTGTGTTGTGTTCTGTTGGACCTACAGACAGTTAGATTAGTAGTAGTGGTGTGTTTTTGTGTTCTGTTGGACCTACAGACAGTTAGATTAGTAGTAGTGGTGTGTTGTGTTCTGTTGGACCTACAGACAGTTAGATTAGTAGTAGTGGTGTGTTTTTGTGTTCTGTTGGACCTACAGACAGTTAGATTAGTAGTAGTGGTGTGTTGTGTTCTGTTGGACCTACAGACAGTTAGATTAGTAGTAGTGGTGTGTTGTGTTCTGTTGGACCTACAGACAGTTAGATTAGTAGTAGTGGTGTGTTGTGTTCTGTTGGACCTACAGACAGTTAGATTAGTAGTAGTGGTGTGTTTTGTGTTCTGTTCTGTTAGTAGTGGTGTGTTGTGTTCTGTTGGACCTACAGACAGTTAGATTAGTAGTAGTGGTGTGTTTTAATGTGTTCTGTTGGACCTACAGACAGTTAGATTAGTAGTAGTGGTGTGTTGTGTTCTGTTGGACCTACAGACAGTTAGATTAGTAGTAGTGGTGTGTTTTTGTGTTCTGTTGGACCTACAGACAGTTAGATTAGTAGTAGTGGTGTGTTGTGTTCTGTTGGACCTACAGACAGTTAGATTAGTAGTAGTGGTGTGTTTTTGTGTTCTGTTGGACCTACAGACAGTTAGATTAGTAGTAGTGGTGTGTTGTGTTCTGTTGGACCTACAGACAGTTAGATTAGTAGTAGTGGTGTGTTTTGTGTTCTGTTGGACCTACAGACAGTTAGATTAGTAGTAGTGGTGTGTTGTGTTCTGTTGGACCTACAGACAGATTTAGATTAGTAGTAGTGGTGTGTTGTGTTCTGTTGGACCTACAGACAGTTAGATTAGTAGTAGTGGTGTGTTGTGTTCTGTTGGACCTACAGACAGTTAGATTAGTAGTAGTGGTGTGTTTTAATGTGTTCTGTTGGACCTACAGACAGTTAGATTAGTAGTAGTGGTGTGTTGTGTTCTGTTGGACCTACAGACAGTTAGTTAGTAGTAGTGGTGTGTTGTGTTCTGTTGGACCTACAGACAGTTAGATTAGTAGTAGTGTGTGTTTTTGTGTTCTGTTGGACCTACAGACAGTTAGATTAGTAGTAGTGGTGTGTTTTAATGTGTTCTGTTGGACCTACAGACAGTTAGATTAGTAGTAGTGGTGTGTTGTGTTCTGTTGGACCTACAGACAGTTAGATTAGTAGTAGTGGTGTTTTGTGTTCTGTTGGACCTACAGACAGTTAGATTAGTAGTAGTGGTGTGTTTTTGTGTTCTGTTGGACCTACAGACAGTTAGATTAGTAGTAGTGGTGTGTTGTGTTCTGTTGGACCTACAGACAGTTAGATTAGTAGTAGTGGTGTGTTTTAATGTGTTCTGTTGGACCTACAGACAGTTAGATTAGTAGTAGTGGTGTGTTTTAATGTGTTCTGTTGGACCTACAGACAGTTAGATTAGTAGTAGTGGTGTGTTGTGTTCTGTTGGACCTACAGACAGTTAGATTAGTAGTAGTGGTGTGTTGTGTTCTGTTGGACCTACAGACAGTTAGATTAGTAGTAGTGTGTGTGTTGTGTTCTGTTGGACCTACAGACAGTTAGATTAGTAGTAGTAGTGTTCTGTGTGTTTTAAGTGGTGTGTTGTGTTCTGTTGGACCTACAGACAGTTAGATTAGTAGTAGTGGTGTGTTGTGTTCTGTTGGACCTACAGACAGTTAGATTAGTAGTAGTGGTGTGTTTTTGTGTTCTGTTGGACCTACAGACAGTTAGATTAGTAGTAGTGGTGTGTTGTGTTCTGTTGGACCTACAGACAGTTAGATTAGTAGTAGTGGTGTGTTGTGTTCTGTTGGACCTACAGACAGTTAGATTAGTAGTAGTGGTGTGTTGTGTTCTGTTGGACCTACAGACAGTTAGATTAGTAGTAGTGGTGTGTTTTAATGTGTTCTGTTGGACCTACAGACAGTTAGATTAGTAGTAGTGGTGTGTTTTTGTGTTCTGTTGGACCTACAGACAGTTAGATTAGTAGTAGTGGTGTGTTGTGTTCTGTTGGACCTACAGACAGTTAGATTAGTAGTAGTGGTGTGTTGTGTTCTGTTGGACCTACAGACAGTTAGATTAGTAGTAGTGGTGTGTTGTGTTCTGTTGGACCTACAGACAGTTAGATTAGTAGTAGTGGTGTGTTTTAAGTGGTGTGTTCTGTTGGACCTACAGACAGTTAGATTAGTAGTAGTGGTGTGTTGTGTTCTGTTGGACCTACAGACAGTTAGATTAGTAGTAGTAGTGTGTTTTTGTGTTCTGTTGGACCTACAGACAGTTAGATTAGTAGTAGTGGTGTGTTGTGTTCTGTTGGACCTACAGACAGTTAGATTAGTAGTAGTGGTGTGTTTTTGTGTTCTGTTGGACCTACAGACAGTTAGATTAGTAGTAGTGGTGTGTTTTAATGTGTTCTGTTGGACCTACAGACAGTTAGATTAGTAGTAGTGGTGTGTTGTGTTCTGTTGGACCTACAGACAGTTAGATTAGTAGTAGTGGTGTGTTGTGTTCTGTTGGACCTACAGACAGTTAGATTAGTAGTAGTGGTGTGTTGTGTTCTGTTGGACCTACAGACAGTTAGATTAGTAGTAGTGGTGTGTTGTGTTCTGTTGGACCTACAGACAGTTAGATTAGTAGTAGTGGTGTGTTTTAATGTGTTCTGTTGGACCTACAGACAGTTAGATTAGTAGTAGTGGTGTGTTTTGTGTTCTGTTGGACCTACAGACAGTTAGATTAGTAGTAGTGGTGTGTTGTGTTCTGTTGGACCTACAGACAGTTAGATTAGTAGTAGTGGTGTGTTTTAATGTGTTCTGTTGGACCTACAGACAGTTAGATTAGTAGTAGTGTTGTGTTCTGTTTTTATTAGTGTGTTCTGTTGGACCTACAGACAGTTAGATTAGTAGTAGTGGTGTGTTTTTGTGTTCTGTTGGACCTACAGACAGTTAGATTAGTAGTAGTGTGTTGTGTTCTGTTGGACCTACAGACAGTTAGATTAGTAGTAGTGGTGTGTTGTGTTCTGTTGGACCTACAGACAGTTAGATTAGTAGTAGTGGTGTGTTTAATGTGTTCTGTTCTGTTGGACCTACAGACAGTTAGATTAGTAGTAGTGTTCTGTTGTGTTTTAATGTGTTCTGTTGGACCTACAGACAGTTAGATTAGTAGTAGTGGTGTGTTGTGTTCTGTTGGACCTACAGACAGTTAGATTAGTAGTAGTGGTGTGTTTTTGTGTTCTGTTGGACCTACAGACAGTTAGATTAGTAGTAGTGGTGTGTTGTGTTCTGTTGGACCTACAGACAGTTAGATTAGTAGTAGTGGTGTGTTGTGTTCTGTTGGACCTACAGACAGTTAGATTAGTAGTAGTGGTGTGTTTTAATGTGTTCTGTTGGACCTACAGACAGTTAGATTAGTAGTAGTGGTGTGTTGTGTTCTGTTGGACCTACAGACAGTTAGATTAGTAGTAGTGGTGTGTTGTGTTCTGTTGGACCTACAGACAGTTAGATTAGTAGTAGTGGTGTGTTGTGTTCTGTTGGACCTACAGACAGTTAGATTAGTAGTAGTGGTGTGTTGTGTTCTGTTGGACCTACAGACAGTTAGATTAGTAGTAGTGGTGTGTTTTTGTGTTCTGTTGGACCTACAGACAGTTAGATTGGTGTGTTTTAATGTGTTCTGTTGGACCTACAGACAGTTAGATTAGTAGTAGTGGTGTTTTGTGTTCTGTTGGACCTACAGACAGTTAGATTAGTAGTAGTGGTGTGTTGTGTTCTGTTGGACCTACAGACAGTTAGATTAGTAGTAGTGGTGTGTTGTGTTCTGTTGGACCTACAGACAGTTAGATTAGTAGTAGTGGTGTGTTTTAATGTGTTCTGTTGGACCTACAGACAGTTAGATTAGTAGTAGTGGTGTGTTTTAATGTGTTCTGTTGGACCTACAGACAGTTAGATTAGTAGTAGTGGTGTGTTGTGTTCTGTTGGACCTACAGACAGTTAGATTAGTAGTAGTGGTGTGTTGTGTTCTGTTGGACCTACAGACAGTTAGATTAGTAGTAGTGGTGTGTAGTGGTGTGTTTTAATGTGTTCTGTTGGACCTACAGACAGTTAGATTAGTAGTAGTGGTGTGTTGTGTTCTGTTGGACCTACAGACAGTTAGATTAGTAGTAGTTCTGTTGGTGTTGTGGTGTGTTCTGTTGGACCTACAGACAGTTAGATTAGTAGTAGTGGTGTGTTGTGTTCTGTTGGACCTACAGACAGTTAGATTAGTAGTAGTGGTGTGTTTTTGTGTTCTGTTGGACCTACAGACAGTTAGATTAGTAGTAGTGGTGTGTTTTAATGTGTTCTGTTGGACCTACAGACAGTTAGATTAGTAGTAGTGGTGTGTTGTGTTCTGTGGACCTGTTGTGTTCTGTTGGACCTACAGACAGTTAGATTAGTAGTAGTGGTGTGTTGTGTTCTGTTGGACCTACAGACAGTTAGATTAGTAGTAGTGGTGTGTTGTGTTCTGTTGGACCTACAGACAGTTAGATTAGTAGTAGTGGTGTGTTGTGTTCTGTTGGACCTACAGACAGTTAGATTAGTAGTAGTGGTGTGTTTTAATGTGTTCTGTTGGACCTACAGACAGTTAGATTAGTAGTAGTGGTGTGTTTTAATGTGTTCTGTTGGACCTACAGACAGTTAGATTAGTAGTAGTGGTGTGTTGTGTTCTGTTGGACCTACAGACAGTTAGATTAGTAGTAGTGGTGTTTTTGTGTTCTGTTGGACCTACAGACAGTTAGATTAGTAGTAGTGGTGTGTTGTGTTCTGTTGGACCTACAGACAGTTAGATTAGTAGTAGTGGTGTGTTTTAATGTGTTCTGTTGGACCTACAGACAGTTAGATTAGTAGTAGTGGTGTGTTGTGTTCTGTTGGACCTACAGACAGTTAGATTAGTAGTGGTGTGTTGTGTTCTGTGTGTTTTAATGTGTTCTGTTGGACCTACAGACAGTTAGATTAGTAGTAGTGGTGTGTTGTGTTCTGTTGGACCTACAGACAGTTAGATTAGTAGTAGTGGTGTGTTTTAATGTGTTCTGTTGGACCTACAGACAGTTAGATTAGTAGTAGTGGTGTGTTGTGTTCTGTTGGACCTACAGACAGTTAGATTAGTAGTAGTGGTGTGTTGTGTTCTGTTGGACCTACAGACAGTTAGATTAGTAGTAGTGGTGTGTTGTGTTCTGTTGGACCTACAGACAGTTAGATTAGTAGTAGTGGTGTGTTTTAATGTGTTCTGTTGGACCTACAGACAGTTAGTTAGAGTGGTGTTTTAGTGTTCTGTAGTGGTGTAGATTAGTAGTAGTGTGTTCTGTTCTGTTGGACCTACAGACAGTTAGATTAGTAGTAGTGGTGTGTTTTTGTGTTCTGTTGGACCTACAGACAGTTAGAGTAGTTGTGTTGTGTTCTGTTGGACCTAGTTAGATTAGTAGTAGTGGTGTGTTGTGTTCTGTTGGACCTACAGACAGTTAGATTAGTAGTAGTGGTGTGTTTTTGTGTTCTGTTGGACCTACAGACAGTTAGATTAGTAGTAGTGGTGTGTTTTTGTGTTCTGTTGGACCTACAGACAGTTAGATTAGTAGTAGTGGTGTGTTGTGTTCTGTTGGACCTACAGACAGTTAGATTAGTAGTAGTGGTGTGTTGTGTTCTGTTGGACCTACAGACAGTTAGATTAGTAGTAGTGGTGTGTTGTGTTCTGTTGGACCTACAGACAGTTAGATTAGTAGTAGTGGTGTGTTTTAATGTGTTCTGTTGGACCTACAGACAGTTAGATTAGTAGTAGTGGTGTGTTGTGTTCTGTTGGACCTACAGACAGTTAGATTAGTAGTAGTGGTGTGTTTTAATGTGTTCTGTTGGACCTACAGACAGTTAGATTAGTAGTAGTGGTGTGTTTTAATGTGTTCTGTTGGACCTACAGACAGTTAGATTAGTAGTAGTGGTGTGTTGTGTTCTGTTGGACCTACAGACAGTTAGATTAGTAGTAGTGGTGTGTTGTGTTCTGTTGGACCTACAGACAGTTAGATTAGTAGTAGTGGTGTGTTTTTGTGTTCTGTTGGACCTACAGACAGTGGTGTGTTGTGTTCTGTTAGAGTTTAGTAGTAGTGGTGTGTTGTGTTCTGTTGGACCTACAGACAGTTAGATTAGTAGTAGTGGTGTGTTTTAATGTGTTCTGTTGGACCTACAGACAGTTAGATTAGTAGTAGTGGTGTGTTGTGTTCTGTTGGACCTACAGACAGTTAGATTAGTAGTAGTGGTGTGTTTTTGTGTTCTGTTGGACCTACAGACAGTTAGATTAGTAGTAGTGGTGTGTTTTAATGTGTTCTGTTGGACCTACAGACAGTTAGATTAGTAGTAGTGGTGTGTTGTGTTCTGTTGGACCTACAGACAGTTAGATTAGTAGTAGTGGTGTGTTGTGTTCTGTTGGACCTACAGACAGTTAGATTAGTAGTAGTGGTGTGTTGTGTTCTGTTGGACCTATAGACAGTTAGATTAGTATTAGTGGTGTGTTTTAATGTGTTCTGTTGGACCTACAGACAGTTAGATTAGTAGTAGTAGTGGTGTGTTTTAATGTGTTCTGTTGGACCTACAGACAGTTAAATTAGTAGTAGTGGTGTGTTTTAATGTGTTCTGTTGGACCTACAGACAGTTAGATTAGTAGTAGTGGTGTGTTGTGTTCTGTTGGACCTACAGACAGTTAGATTAGTAGTAGTGGTGTTTTTGTGTTCTGTTGGACCTACAGACAGTTAGATTAGTAGTAGTGGTGTGTTGTGTTCTGTTGGACCTACAGACAGTTAGATTAGTAGTAGTGGTGTGTTTTAATGTGTTCTGTTGGACCTACAGACAGTTAGATTAGTAGTAGTGGTGTGTTGTGTTCTGTTGGACCTACAGACAGTTAGATTAGTAGTAGTGGTGTGTTGTGTTCTGTTGGACCTACAGACAGTTAGATTAGTAGTAGTGGTGTGTTTTTGTGTTCTGTTGGACCTACAGACAGTTAGATTAGTAGTAGTGGTGTGTTTTTGTGTTCTGTTGGACCTACAGACAGTTAGATTAGTAGTAGTGGTGTGTTGTGTTCTGTTGGACCTACAGACAGTTAGATTAGTAGTAGTGGTGTGTTGTGTTCTGTTGGACCTACAGACAGTTAGATTAGTAGTAGTGGTGTGTTGTGTTCTGTTGGACCTACAGACAGTTAGATTAGTAGTAGTGGTGTGTTTTAATGTGTTCTGTTGGACCTACAGACAGTTAGATTAGTAGTAGTGGTGTTCTGTTTTTAGATTAGTAGTGGTGTGTTGTGTTCTGTTGGACCTACAGACAGTTAGGATTAGTAGTAGTGGTGTGTTCTGTTGGACCTACAGACAGTTAGATTAGTAGTAGTGGTGTGTTGTGTTCTGTTGGACCTACAGACAGTTAGATTAGTAGTAGTGGTGTGTTTTAATGTGTTCTGTTGGACCTACAGACAGTTAGATTAGTAGTAGTGGTGTGTTGTGTTCTGTTGGACCTACAGACAGTTAGATTAGTAGTAGTGGTGTGTTTTAATGTGTTCTGTTGGACCTACAGACAGTTAGATTAGTAGTAGTGGTGTGTTGTGTTCTGTTGGACCTACAGACAGTTAGATTAGTAGTAGTGGTGTGTTTTTGTGTTCTGTTGGACCTACAGACAGTTAGATTAGTAGTAGTGGTGTGTTGTGTTCTGTTGGACCTACAGACAGTTAGATTAGTAGTAGTGGTGTGTTTTAATGTGTTCTGTTGGACCTACAGACAGTTAGATTAGTAGTAGTGGTGTGTTGTGTTCTGTTGGACCTACAGACAGTTAGTGGTGTGTTGTGTTCTGTTGTTTTAGTAGTAGTGGTGTGTGTTCTGTTGGACCTTTTAATGTGTTCTGTTGGACCTACAGACAGTTAGATTAGTAGTAGTGGTGTGTTGTGTTCTGTTGGACCTACAGACAGTTAGATTAGTAGTAGTGGTGTGTTTTAATGTGTTCTGTTGGACCTACAGACAGTTAGATTAGTAGTAGTGGTGTGTTGTGTTCTGTTGGACCTACAGACAGTTAGATTAGTAGTAGTGGTGTGTTTTTGTGTTCTGTTGGACCTACAGACAGTTAGATTAGTAGTAGTGGTGTGTTGTGTTCTGTTGGACCTACAGACAGTTAGATTAGTAGTAGTGTGTGTTTAATGTGTTCTGTTGGACCTACAGACAGTTAGATTAGTAGTAGTGGTGTGTTGTGTTCTGTTGGACCTACAGACAGTTAGTGGTTAGTAGTAGTGGTGTGTTTTAATGTGTTCTGTTGGACCTACAGACAGTTAGATTAGTAGTAGTGGTGTGTTGTGTTCTGTTGGACCTACAGACAGTTAGATTAGTAGTAGTGGTGTGTTGTGTTCTGTTGGACCTACAGACAGTTAGATTAGTAGTAGTGGTGTGTTGTGTTCTGTTGGACCTACAGACAGTTAGATTAGTAGTAGTGGTGTGTTTTAATGTGTTCTGTTGGACCTACAGACAGTTAGATTAGTAGTAGTGGTGTGTTGTGTTCTGTTGGACCTACAGACAGTTAGATTAGTAGTAGTGGTGTGTTGTGTTCTGTTGGACCTACAGACAGTTAGATTAGTAGTAGTGGTGTGTTTTAATGTGTTCTGTTGGACCTACAGACAGTTAGATTAGTAGTAGTGGTGTGTTTTAATGTGTTCTGTTGGACCTACAGACAGTTAGATTAGTAGTAGTGGTGTGTTGTGTTCTGTTGGACCTACAGACAGTTAGATTAGTAGTAGTGGTGTGTTGTGTTCTGTTGGACCTACAGACAGTTAGATTAGTAGTAGTGGTGTGTTTTAATGTGTTCTGTTGGACCTACAGACAGTTAGATTAGTAGTAGTGGTGTGTTTTAATGTGTTCTGTTGGACCTACAGACAGTTAGATTAGTAGTAGTGGTGTGTTGTGTTCTGTTGGACCTACAGACAGTTAGATTAGTAGTAGTGGTGTGTTGTGTTCTGTTGGACCTACAGACAGTTAGATTAGTAGTAGTGGTGTGTTTTAATGTGTTCTGTTGGACCTACAGACAGTTAGATTAGTAGTAGTGGTGTGTTTTAATGTGTTCTGTTGGACCTACAGACAGTTAGATTAGTAGTAGTGGTGTGTTGTGTTCTGTTGGACCTACAGACAGTTAGATTAGTAGTAGTGGTGTGTTGTGTTCTGTTGGACCTACAGACAGTTAGATTAGTAGTAGTGGTGTGTTGTGTTCTGTGTGTTTTTAATGTGTTCTGTTGGACCTACAGACAGTTAGATTAGTAGTAGTGGTGTGTTGTGTTCTGTTGGACCTACAGACAGTTAGATTAGTAGTAGTGGTGTGTTGTGTTCTGTTGGACCTACAGACAGTTAGATTAGTAGTAGTGGTGTGTGTGTTCTGTTGTAGATTAGTAGTAGTGGTGTGTTGTGTTCTGTTGGACCTACAGACAGTTAGATTAGTAGTAGTGGTGTGTTTTTGTGTTCTGTTGGACCTACAGACAGTTAGATTAGTAGTAGTGGTGTGTTTTGTTCTGTTGGACCTACAGACAGTTAGATTAGTAGTAGTGGTGTGTTGTGTTCTGTTGGACCTACAGACAGTTAGATTAGTAGTAGTGGTGTGTTTTAATGTGTTCTGTTGGACCTACAGACAGTTAGATTAGTAGTAGTGGTGTGTTTTAATGTGTTCTGTTGGACCTACAGACAGTTAGATTAGTAGTAGTGGTGTGTTTTAATGTGTTCTGTTGGACCTACAGACAGTTAGATTAGTAGTAGTGGTGTGTTGTGTTCTGTTGGACCTACAGACAGTTAGATTAGTAGTAGTGGTGTGTTGTGTTCTGTTGGACCTACAGACAGTTAGATTAGTAGTAGTGGTGTGTTTTAATGTGTTCTGTTGGACCTACAGACAGTTAGATTAGTAGTAGTGGTGTGTTGTGTTCTGTTGGACCTACAGACAGTTAGATTAGTAGTAGTGGTGTGTTTTAATGTGTTCTGTTGGACCTACAGACAGTTAGATTTAGTAGTAGTGGTGTGTTTTAATGTGTTCTGTTGGACCTACAGACAGTTAGATTAGTAGTAGTGGTGTGTTGTGTTCTGTTGGACCTACAGACAGTTAGATTAGTAGTAGTGGTGTGTTTTAATGTGTTCTGTTGGACCTACAGACAGTTAGATTAGTAGTAGTGGTGTGTTGTGTTCTGTTGGACCTACAGACAGTTAGATTAGTAGTAGTGGTGTGTTGTGTTCTGTTGGACCTACAGACAGTTAGATTAGTAGTAGTGGTGTGTTGTGTTCTGTTGGACCTACAGACAGTTAGATTAGTAGTAGTGGTGTGTTGTGTTCTGTTGGACCTACAGACAGTTAGATTAGTAGTAGTGGTGTGTTGTGTTCTGTTGGACCTACAGACAGTTAGATTAGTAGTAGTGGTGTGTGTTGTGTTCTGTTGGACCTACAGACAGTTAGATTAGTAGTAGTGGTGTGTTTTAATGTGTTCTGTTGGACCTACAGACAGTTAGATTAGTAGTAGTGGTGTGTTGTGTTCTGTTGGACCTACAGACAGTTAGATTAGTAGTAGTGGTGTGTTGTGTTCTGTTGGACCTACAGACAGTTAGATTAGTAGTAGTGGTGTGTTGTGTTCTGTTGGACCTACAGACAGTTAGATTAGTAGTAGTGGTGTGTTTTAATGTGTTCTGTTGGACCTACAGACAGTTAGATTAGTAGTAGTGGTGTGTTGTGTTCTGTTGGACCTACAGACAGTTAGATTAGTAGTAGTGGTGTGTTGTGTTCTGTTGGACCTACAGACAGTTAGATTAGTAGTAGTGGTGTGTTGTGTTCTGTTGGACCTACAGACAGTTAGATTAGTAGTAGTGGTGTGTTTTAATGGTTCTGTTGGACCTACAGACAGTTAGATTAGTAGTAGTGGTGTGTTGTGTTCTGTTGGACCTACAGACAGTTAGATTAGTAGTAGTGGTGTGTTGTGTTCTGTTGGACCTACAGACAGTTAGATTAGTAGTAGTGGTGTGTTGTGTTCTGTTGGACCTACAGACAGTTAGATTAGTAGTAGTGGTGTGTTGTGTTCTGTTGGACCTACAGACAGTTAGATTAGTAGTAGTGGTGTGTTGTGTTCTGTTGGACCTACAGACAGTTAGATTAGTAGTAGTGGTGTGTGTGTGTTCTGTTGGACCTACAGACAGTTAGATTAGTAGTAGTGGTGTGTTGTGTTCTGTTGGACCTACAGACAGTTAGATTAGTAGTAGTGGTGTGTTGTGTTCTGTTGGACCTACAGACAGTTAGATTAGTAGTAGTGGTGTGTTGTGTTCTGTTGGACCTACAGACAGTTAGATTAGTAGTAGTGGTGTGTTGTGTTCTGTTGGACCTACAGACAGTTAGATTAGTAGTAGTGGTGTGTTTTAATGTGTTCTGTTGGACCTACAGACAGTTAGATTAGTAGTAGTGGTGTGTTTTAATGTGTTCTGTTGGACCTACAGACAGTTAGATTAGTAGTAGTGGTGTGTTTTAATGTGTTCTGTTGGACCTACAGACAGTTAGATTAGTAGTAGTGGTGTGTTGTGTTCTGTTGGACCTACAGACAGTTAGATTAGTAGTAGTGGTGTGTTTTAATGTGTTCTGTTGGACCTACAGACAGTTAGATTAGTAGTAGTGGTGTGTTGTGTTCTGTTGGACCTACAGACAGTTAGATTAGTAGTAGTGGTGTGTTGTGTTCTGTTGGACCTACAGACAGTTAGATTAGTAGTAGTGGTGTGTTGTGTTCTGTTGGACCTACAGACAGTTAGATTAGTAGTAGTGGTGTGTTTTAATGTGTTCTGTTGGACCTACAGACAGTTAGATTAGTAGTAGTGGTGTGTTGTGTTCTGTTGGACCTACAGACAGTTAGATTAGTAGTAGTGGTGTGTTTTAATGTGTTCTGTTGGACCTACAGACAGTTAGATTAGTAGTAGTGGTGTGTTGTGTTCTGTTGGACCTACAGACAGTTAGATTAGTAGTAGTGGTGTGTTGTGTTCTGTTGGACCTACAGACAGTTAGATTAGTAGTAGTGGTGTGTTGTGTTCTGTTGGACCTACAGACAGTTAGATTAGTAGTAGTGGTGTGTTGTGTTCTGTTGGACCTACAGACAGTTAGATTAGTAGTAGTGGTGTGTTTTAATGTGTTCTGTTGGACCTACAGACAGTTAGATTAGTAGTAGTGGTGTGTTTTAATGTGTTCTGTTGGACCTACAGACAGTTAGATTAGTAGTAGTGGTGTGTTGTGTTCTGTTGGACCTACAGACAGTTAGATTAGTAGTAGTGGTGTGTTGTGTTCTGTTGGACCTACAGACAGTTAGATTAGTAGTAGTGGTGTGTTGTGTTCTGTTGGACCTACAGACAGTTAGATTAGTAGTAGTGGTGTGTTGTGTTCTGTTGGACCTACAGACAGTTAGATTAGTAGTAGTGGTGTGTTGTGTTCTGTTGGACCTACAGACAGTTAGATTAGTAGTAGTGGTGTGTTGTGTTCTGTTGGACCTACAGACAGTTAGATTAGTAGTAGTGGTGTGTTTTAATGTGTTCTGTTGGACCTACAGACAGTTAGATTAGTAGTAGTGGTGTGTTTTAATGTGTTCTGTTGGACCTACAGACAGTTAGATTAGTAGTAGTGGTGTGTTGTGTTCTGTTGGACCTACAGACAGTTAGATTAGTAGTAGTGGTGTGTTTTAATGTGTTCTGTTGGACCTACAGACAGTTAGATTAGTAGTAGTGGTGTGTTTTAATGTGTTCTGTTGGACCTACAGACAGTTAGATTAGTAGTAGTGGTGTGTTGTGTTCTGTTGGACCTACAGACAGTTAGATTAGTAGTAGTGGTGTGTTGTGTTCTGTTGGACCTACAGACAGTTAGATTAGTAGTAGTGGTGTGTTGTGTTCTGTTGGACCTACAGACAGTTAGATTAGTAGTAGTGGTGTGTTTTAATGTGTTCTGTTGGACCTACAGACAGTTAGATTAGTAGTAGTGGTGTGTTGTGTTCTGTTGGACCTACAGACAGTTAGATTAGTAGTAGTGGTGTGTTGTGTTCTGTTGGACCTACAGACAGTTAGATTAGTAGTAGTGGTGTGTTGTGTTCTGTTGGACCTACAGACAGTTAGATTAGTAGTAGTGGTGTGTTGTGTTCTGTTGGACCTACAGACAGTTAGATTAGTAGTAGTGGTGTGTTGTGTTCTGTTGGACCTACAGACAGTTAGATTAGTAGTAGTGGTGTGTTGTGTTCTGTTGGACCTACAGACAGTTAGATTAGTAGTAGTGGTGTGTTGTGTTCTGTTGGACCTACAGACAGTTAGATTAGTAGTAGTGGTGTGTTTTAATGTGTTCTGTTGGACCTACAGACAGTTAGATTAGTAGTAGTGGTGTGTTTTAATGTGTTCTGTTGGACCTACAGACAGTTAGATTAGTAGTAGTGGTGTGTTGTGTTCTGTTGGACCTACAGACAGTTAGATTAGTAGTAGTGGTGTGTTGTGTTCTGTTGGACCTACAGACAGTTAGATTAGTAGTAGTGGTGTGTTGTGTTCTGTTGGACCTACAGACAGTTAGATTAGTAGTAGTGGTGTGTTGTGTTCTGTTGGACCTACACAGATTAGTTAGATTAGTGTGTAGTGGTGTGTTTTAGTGGTGTGTTTGTGTTCTGTTGGACCTACAGACAGTTAGATTAGTAGTAGTGGTGTGTTTTAATGTGTTCTGTTGGACCTACAGACAGTTAGATTAGTAGTAGTGGTGTGTTTTAATGTGTTCTGTTGGACCTACAGACAGTTAGATTAGTAGTAGTGGTGTGTTTTAATGTGTTCTGTTGGACCTACAGACAGTTAGATTAGTAGTAGTGGTGTGTTGTGTTCTGTTGGACCTACAGACAGTTAGATTAGTAGTAGTGGTGTGTTGTGTTCTGTTGGACCTACAGACAGTTAGATTAGTAGTAGTGGTGTGTTGTGTTCTGTTGGACCTACAGACAGTTAGATTAGTAGTAGTGGTGTGTTTTAATGTGTTCTGTTGGACCTACAGACAGTTAGATTAGTAGTAGTGGTGTGTTTTAATGTGTTCTGTTGGACCTACAGACAGTTAGATTAGTAGTAGTGGTGTGTTGTGTTCTGTTGGACCTACAGACAGTTAGATTAGTAGTAGTGGTGTGTTTTAATGTGTTCTGTTGGACCTACAGACAGTTAGATTAGTAGTAGTGGTGTGTTTTAATGTGTTCTGTTGGACCTACAGACAGTTAGATTAGTAGTAGTGGTGTGTTTTAATGTGTTCTGTTGGACCTACAGACAGTTAGATTAGTAGTAGTGGTGTGTTTTAATGTGTTCTGTTGGACCTACAGACAGTTAGATTAGTAGTAGTGGTGTGTTGTGTTCTGTTGGACCTACAGACAGTTAGATTAGTAGTAGTGGTGTGTTGTGTTCTGTTGGACCTACAGACAGTTAGATTAGTAGTAGTGGTGTGTTTTAATGTGTTCTGTTGGACCTACAGACAGTTAGATTAGTAGTAGTGGTGTGTTTTAATGTGTTCTGTTGGACCTACAGACAGTTAGATTAGTAGTAGTGGTGTGTTGTGTTCTGTTGGACCTACAGACAGTTAGATTAGTAGTAGTGGTGTGTTTTAATGTGTTCTGTTGGACCTACAGACAGTTAGATTAGTAGTAGTGGTGTGTTGTGTTCTGTTGGACCTACAGACAGTTAGATTAGTAGTAGTGGTGTGTTTTAATGTGTTCTGTTGGACCTACAGACAGTTAGATTAGTAGTAGTGGTGTGTTTTAATGTGTTCTGTTGGACCTACAGACAGTTAGATTAGTAGTAGTGGTGTGTTTTAATGTGTTCTGTTGGACCTACAGACAGTTAGATTAGTAGTAGTGGTGTGTTTTAATGTGTTCTGTTGGACCTACAGACAGTTAGATTAGTAGTAGTGGTGTGTTGTGTTCTGTTGGACCTACAGACAGTTAGATTAGTAGTAGTGGTGTGTTTTAATGTGTTCTGTTGGACCTACAGACAGTTAGATTAGTAGTAGTGGTGTGTTGTGTTCTTAGTAGTAGTGGTAGTGTTTTAATGTGTTCTGTTGGACCTACAGACAGTTAGATTAGTAGTAGTGGTGTGTTGTGTTCTGTTGGACCTACAGACAGTTAGATTAGTAGTAGTGGTGTGTTTTAATGTGTTCTGTTGGACCTACAGACAGTTAGATTAGTAGTAGTGGTGTGTTTTAATGTGTTCTGTTGGACCTACAGACAGTTAGATTAGTAGTAGTGGTGTGTTTTAATGTGTTCTGTTGGACCTACAGACAGTTAGATTAGTAGTAGTGGTGTGTTGTGTTCTGTTGGACCTACAGACAGTTAGATTAGTAGTAGTGGTGTGTTGTGTTCTGTTGGACCTACAGACAGTTAGATTAGTAGTAGTGGTGTGTTTTAATGTGTTCTGTTGGACCTACAGACAGTTAGATTAGTAGTAGTGGTGTGTTGTGTTCTGTTGGACCTACAGACAGTTAGATTAGTAGTAGTGGTGTGTTGTGTTCTGTTGGACCTACAGACAGTTAGATTAGTAGTAGTGGTGTGTTTTAATGTGTTCTGTTGGACCTACAGACAGTTAGATTAGTAGTAGTGGTGTGTTGTGTTCTGTTGGACCTACAGACAGTTAGATTAGTAGTAGTGGTGTGTTTTAATGTGTTCTGTTGGACCTACAGACAGTTAGATTAGTAGTAGTGGTGTGTTTTAATGTGTTCTGGTGGACCTACAGACAGTTAGATTAGTAGTAGTGGTGTGTTGTGTTCTGTTGGACCTACAGACAGTTAGATTAGTAGTAGTGGTGTGTTTTAATGTGTTCTGTTGGACCTACAGACAGTTAGATTAGTAGTAGTGGTGTGTTGTGTTCTGTTGGACCTACAGACAGTTAGATTAGTAGTAGTGGTGTGTTTTATTATAAACACTTGGTAGAGGTAGAGATACCATGACATATGGACTCCATTATAAACCCTAGCTAGGAGGTAGAGATACCATGACATATGGTCTCCATTATAAACCCTAGCTAGGAGGTAGAGATACCATGACATATGGTCTCCATTATAAACCCTAGCTAGGAGGTAGAGATACCATGACATATGGTCTCCATTATAAACCCTAGCTAGGAGGTAGAGATACCATGACATATGGTCTGTCTCCATTATAAACCCTACCTAGGAGGTAGAGATACCATGACATATGGACTCCATTATAAACCCTAGCTAGGAGGTAGAGATACCATGACATATGGTCTCCATTATAAACCCTAGCTAGGAGGTAGAGATACCATGACATATGGTCTCCATTATAAACCCTAGCTAGGAGGTAGAGATACCATGACATATGGACTCCATTATAAACCCTAGCTAGGAGGTAGAGATACCATGACATATGGACTCCATTATAAACCCTAGCTAGGAGGTAGAGATACCATGACATATGGTCTCCATTATAAACCCTAGCTAGGAGGTAGAGATACCATGACATATGGTCTGTCTCCATTATAAACCCTAGCTAGGAGGTAGAGATACCATGACATATGGTCTCCATTATAAACCCTAGCTAGGAGGTAGAGATACCATGACATATGGTCTCCATTATAAACCCTAGCTAGGAGGTAGAGATACCATGACATATGGACTCCATTATAAACCCTAGCTAGGAGGTAGAGATACCATGACATATGGTCTCCATTATAAACCCTAGCTAGGAGGTAGAGATACCATGACATATGGTCTGTCTCCATTATAAACCCTAGCTAGGAGGTAGAGATACCATGACATATGGTCTCCATTATAAACCCTAGCTAGGAGGTAGAGATACCATGACATATGGTCTCCATTATAAACCCTAGCTAGGAGGTAGAGATACCATGACATATGGTCTCCATTATAAACCCTAGCTAGGAGGTAGAGATACCATGACATATGGACTCCATTATAAACCCTAGCTAGGATGTAGAGATACCATGACATATGGTCTCCATTATAAACCCTAGCTAGGAGGTAGAGATACCATGACATATGGTCTGTCTCCATTATAAACCCTAGCTAGGAGGTAGAGATACCATGACATATGGTCTCCATTATAAACCCTAGCTAGGAGGTAGAGATACCATGACATATGGTCTCCATTATAAACCCTAGCTAGGAGGTAGAGATACCATGACATATGGTCTCCATTATAAACCCTAGCTAGGAGGTAGAGATACCATGACATATGGACTCCATTATAAACCCTAGCTAGGAGATAGAGATACCATGACATATGGTCTGTCTCCATTATAAACCCTAGCTAGGAGGTAGAGATACCATGACATATGGTCTCCATTATAAACCCTAGCTAGGAGGTAGAGATACCATGACATATGGTCTCCATTATAAACCCTAGCTAGGAGGTAGAGATACCATGACATATGGTCTGTCTCCATTATAAACCCTAGCTAGGAGGTAGAGATACCATGACATATGGTCTCCATTATAAACCCTAGCTAGGAGGTAGAGATACCATGACATATGGTCTCCATTATAAACCCTAGCTAGGAGGTAGAGATACCATGACATATGGACTCCATTATAAACCCTAGCTAGGAGGTAGAGATACCATGACATATGGACTCCATTATAAACCCTAGCTAGGAGGTAGAGATACCATGACATATGGTCTCCATTATAAACCCTAGCTAGGAGGTAGAGATACCATGACATATGGTCTGTCTCCATTATAAACCCTAGCTAGGAGGTAGAGATACCATGACATATGGACTCCATTATAAACCCTAGCTAGGAGGTAGAGATACCATGACATATGGTCTCCATTATAAACCCTAGCTAGGAGGTAGAGATACCATGACATATGGTCTCCATTATAAACCCTAGCTAGGAGGTAGAGATACCATGACATATGGTCTCCATTATAAACCCTAGCTAGGAGGTAGAGATACCATGACATATGGTCTCCATTATAAACCCTAGCTAGGAGGTAGAGATACCATGACATATGGTCTCCATTATAAACCCTAGCTAGGAGGTAGAGATACCATGACATATGGTCTCCATTATAAACCCTAGCTAGGAGGTAGAGATACCATGACATATGGTCTCCATTATAAACCCTAGCTAGGAGGTAGAGATACCATGACATATGGACTCCATTATAAACCCTAGCTAGGAGGTAGAGATACCATGACATATGGTCTCCATTATAAACCCTAGCTAGGAGGTAGAGATACCATGACATATGGTCTGTCTCCATTATAAACCCTAGCTAGGAGGTAGAGATACCATGACATATGGTCTCCATTATAAACCCTAGCTAGGAGGTAGAGATACCATGACATATGGACTCCATTATAAACCCTAGCTAGGAGGTAGAGATACCATGACATATGGTCTGTCTCCATTATAAACCCTAGCTAGGAGGTAGAGATACCATGACATATGGTCTCCATTATAAACCCTAGCTAGGAGGTAGAGATACCATGACATATGGTCTCCATTATAAACCCTAGCTAGGAGGTAGAGATACCATGACATATGGTCTGTCTCCATTATAAACCCTAGCTAGGAGGTAGAGATACCATGACATATGGTCTGTCTCCATTATAAACCCTAGCTAGGAGGTAGAGATACCATGACATATGGTCTCCATTATAAACCCTAGCTAGGAGGTAGAGATACCATGACATATGTACTCCATTATAAACCCTAGCTAGAAGGTAGAGATACCATGACATATGGACTCCATTATAAACCCTAGCTAGGAGGTAGAGATACCATGACATATGGTCTCCATTATAAACCCTAGCTAGGAGGTAGAGATACCATGACATATGGACTCCATTATAAACCCTAGCTAGGAGGTAGAGATACCATGACATATGGACTCCATTATAAACCCTAGCTAGGAGGTAGAGATACCATGACATATGGACTCCATTATAAACCCTAGCTAGGAGGTAGAGATACCATGACATATGGTCTCCATTATAAACCCTAGCTAGGAGGTAGAGATACCATGACATATGGTCTGTCTCCATTATAAACCCTAGCTAGGAGGTAGAGATACCATGACATATGGTCTCCATTATAAACCCTAGCTAGGAGGTAGAGATACCATGACATATGGTCTCCATTATAAACCCTAGCTAGGAGGTAGAGATACCATGACATATGGTCTCCATTATAAACCCTAGCTAGGAGGTAGAGATACCATGACATATGGACTCCATTATAAACCCTAGCTAGGATGTAGAGATACCATGACATATGGTCTCCATTATAAACCCTAGCTAGGAGGTAGAGATACCATGACATATGGTCTGTCTCCATTATAAACCCTAGCTAGGAGGTAGAGATACCATGACATATGGTCTCCATTATAAACCCTAGCTAGGAGGTAGAGATACCATGACATATGGTCTCCATTATAAACCCTAGCTAGGAGGTAGAGATACCATGACATATGGTCTCCATTATAAACCCTAGCTAGGAGGTAGAGATACCATGACATATGGACTCCATTATAAACCCTAGCTAGGAGATAGAGATACCATGACATATGGTCTGTCTCCATTATAAACCCTAGCTAGGAGGTAGAGATACCATGACATATGGTCTCCATTATAAACCCTAGCTAGGAGGTAGAGATACCATGACATATGGTCTCCATTATAAACCCTAGCTAGGAGGTAGAGATACCATGACATATGGTCTGTCTCCATTATAAACCCTAGCTAGGAGGTAGAGATACCATGACATATGGTCTCCATTATAAACCCTAGCTAGGAGGTAGAGATACCATGACATATGGTCTCCATTATAAACCCTAGCTAGGAGGTAGAGATACCATGACATATGGACTCCATTATAAACCCTAGCTAGGAGGTAGAGATACCATGACATATGGACTCCATTATAAACCCTAGCTAGGAGGTAGAGATACCATGACATATGGTCTCCATTATAAACCCTAGCTAGGAGGTAGAGATACCATGACATATGGTCTGTCTCCATTATAAACCCTAGCTAGGAGGTAGAGATACCATGACATATGGACTCCATTATAAACCCTAGCTAGGAGGTAGAGATACCATGACATATGGTCTCCATTATAAACCCTAGCTAGGAGGTAGAGATACCATGACATATGGTCTCCATTATAAACCCTAGCTAGGAGGTAGAGATACCATGACATATGGTCTCCATTATAAACCCTAGCTAGGAGGTAGAGATACCATGACATATGGTCTCCATTATAAACCCTAGCTAGGAGGTAGAGATACCATGACATATGGTCTCCATTATAAACCCTAGCTAGGAGGTAGAGATACCATGACATATGGTCTCCATTATAAACCCTAGCTAGGAGGTAGAGATACCATGACATATGGTCTCCATTATAAACCCTAGCTAGGAGGTAGAGATACCATGACATATGGACTCCATTATAAACCCTAGCTAGGAGGTAGAGATACCATGACATATGGTCTCCATTATAAACCCTAGCTAGGAGGTAGAGATACCATGACATATGGTCTGTCTCCATTATAAACCCTAGCTAGGAGGTAGAGATACCATGACATATGGTCTCCATTATAAACCCTAGCTAGGAGGTAGAGATACCATGACATATGGACTCCATTATAAACCCTAGCTAGGAGGTAGAGATACCATGACATATGGTCTGTCTCCATTATAAACCCTAGCTAGGAGGTAGAGATACCATGACATATGGTCTCCATTATAAACCCTAGCTAGGAGGTAGAGATACCATGACATATGGTCTCCATTATAAACCCTAGCTAGGAGGTAGAGATACCATGACATATGGTCTGTCTCCATTATAAACCCTAGCTAGGAGGTAGAGATACCATGACATATGGTCTGTCTCCATTATAAACCCTAGCTAGGAGGTAGAGATACCATGACATATGGTCTCCATTATAAACCCTAGCTAGGAGGTAGAGATACCATGACATATGTACTCCATTATAAACCCTAGCTAGGAGGTAGAGATACCATGACATATGGACTCCATTATAAACCCTAGCTAGGAGGTAGAGATACCATGACATATGGTCTCCATTATAAACCCTAGCTAGGAGGTAGAGATACCATGACATATGGACTCCATTATAAACCCTAGCTAGGAGGTAGAGATACCATGACATATGGTCTCCATTATAAACCCTAGCTAGGAGGTAGAGATACCATGACATATGGTCTCCATTATAAACCCTAGCTAGGAGGTAGAGATACCATGACATATGGTCTCCATTATAAACCCTAGCTAGGAGGTAGAGATACCATGACATATGGTCTGTCTCCATTATAAACCCTAGCTAGGAGGTAGAGATACCATGACATATGGTCTGTCTCCATTATAAACCCTAGCTAGGAGGTAGAGATACCATGACATATGGTCTCCATTATAAACCCTAGCTAGGAGGTAGAGATACCATGACATATGGTCTCCATTATAAACCCTAGCTAGGAGGTAGAGATACCATGACATATGGTCTGTCTCCATTATAAACCCTAGCTAGGAGGTAGAGATACCATGACATATGGTCTGTCTCCATTATAAACCCTAGCTAGGAGGTAGAGATACCATGACATATGGTCTCCATTATAAACCCTAGCTAGGAGGTAGAGATACCATGACATATGGACTCCATTATAAACCCTAGCTAGGAGGTAGAGATACCATGACATATGGACTCCATTATAAACCCTAGCTAGGAGGTAGAGATACCATGACATATGGTCTCCATTATAAACCCTAGCTAGGAGGTAGAGATACCATGACATATGGTCTCCATTATAAACCCTAGCTAGGAGGTAGAGATACCATGACATATGGTCTCCATTATAAACCCTAGCTAGGAGGTAGAGATACCATGACATATGGTCTCCATTATAAACCCTAGCTAGGAGGTAGAGATACCATGACATATGGTCTCCATTATAAACCCTAGCTAGGAGGTAGAGATACCATGACATATGGTCTCCATTATAAACCCTAGCTAGGAGGTAGAGATACCATGACATATGGTCTCCATTATAAACCCTAGCTAGGAGGTAGAGATACCATGACATATGGACTCCATTATAAACCCTAGCTAGGAGGTAGAGATACCATGACATATGGTCTCCATTATAAACCCTAGCTAGGAGGTAGAGATACCATGACATATGGTCTGTCTCCATTATAAACCCTAGCTAGGAGGTAGAGATACCATGACATATGGTCTCCATTATAAACCCTAGCTAGGAGGTAGAGATACCATGACATATGGTCTCCATTATAAACCCTAGCTAGGAGGTAGAGATACCATGACATATGGTCTCCATTATAAACCCTAGCTAGGAGGTAGAGATACCATGACATATGGACTCCATTATAAACCCTAGCTAGGAGGTAGAGATACCATGACATATGGTCTGTCTCCATTATAAACCCTAGCTAGGAGGTAGAGATACCATGACATATGGTCTCCATTATAAACCCTAGCTAGGAGGTAGAGATACCAGCTAGGAGGTAGAGATGACATATGGTCTCCATTATAAACCCTAGCTAGGAGGTAGAGATACCATGACATAAATGGTCTGTCTCCATTATAAACCCTAGCTAGGAGGTAGAGATACCATGACATATGGACTCCATTATAAACCCTAGCTAGGAGGTAGAGATACCATGACATATGGTCTCCATTATAAACCCTAGCTAGGAGGTAGAGATACCATGACATATGGTCTGTCTCCATTATAAACCCTAGCTAGGAGGTAGAGATACCATGACATATGGTCTGTCTCCATTATAAACCCTAGCTAGGAGGTAGAGATACCATGACATATGGTCTCCATTATAAACCCTAGCTAGGAGGTAGAGATACCATGACATATGGTCTCCATTATAAACCCTAGCTAGGAGGTAGAGATACCATGACATATGGTCTGTCTCCATTATAAACCCTAGCTAGGAGGTAGAGATACCATGACATATGGACTCCATTATAAACCCTAGCTAGGAGGTAGAGATACCATGACATATGGCTCCATTATAAACCCTAGCTAGGAGGTAGAGATACCATGACATATGGACTCCATTATAAACCCTAGCTAGGAGGTAGAGATACCATGACATATGGTCTCCATTATAAACCCTAGCTAGGAGGTAGAGATACCATGACATATGGTCTGTCTCCATTATAAACCCTAGCTAGGAGGTAGAGATACCATGACATATGGTCTGTCTCCATTATAAACCCTAGCTAGGAGGTAGAGATACCATGACATATGGTCTCCATTATAAACCCTAGCTAGGAGGTAGAGATACCATGACATATGGTCTCCATTATAAACCCTAGCTAGGAGGTAGAGATACCATGACATATGGTCTGTCTCCATTATAAACCCTAGCTAGGAGGTAGAGATACCATGACATATGGTCTGTCTCCATTATAAACCCTAGCTAGGAGGTAGAGATACCATGACATATGGTCTCCATTATAAACCCTAGCTAGGAGGTAGAGATACCATGACATATGGACATTATAAACCCTAGCTAGGAGGTAGAGATACCATGACATATGGTCTGTCCATTATAAACCCTAGCTAGGAGGTAGAGTATACCATTACATATGGACTCCATTATAAACCCTAGCTAGGAGGTAGAGATACCATGACATATGGTCTCCATTATATAAACCCTAGCTAGGAGGTAGAGATACCATGACATATGGTCTCCATTATAAACCCTAGCTAGGAGGTAGAGATACCATGACATATGGTCTCCATTATAAACCCTAGCTAGGAGGTAGAGATACCATGACATATGGTCTCCATTATAAACCCTAGCTAGGAGGTAGAGATACCATGACATATGGTCTCCATTATAAACCCTAGCTAGGAGGTAGAGATACCATGACATATGGTCTCCATTATAAACCCTAGCTAGGAGGTAGAGATACCATGACATATGGTCTCCATTATAAACCCTAGCTAGGAGGTAGAGATACCATGACATATGGACTCCATTATAAACCCTAGCTAGGAGGAGGTAGAGATACCATGACATATGGTCTCCATTATAAACCCTAGCTAGGAGGTAGAGATACCATGACATATGGTCTGTCTCCATTATAAACCCTAGCTAGGAGGTAGAGATACCATGACATATGGTCTCCATTATAAACCCTAGCTAGGAGGTAGAGATACCATGACATATGGTCTCCATTATAAACCCTAGCTAGGAGGTAGAGATACCATGACATATGGTCTCCATTATAAACCCTAGCTAGGAGGTAGAGATACCATGACATATGGACTCCATTATAAACCCTAGCTAGGAGGTAGAGATACCATGACATATGGTCTGTCTCCATTATAAACCCTAGCTAGGAGGTAGAGATACCATGACATATGGTCTCCATTATAAACCCTAGCTAGGAGGTAGAGATACCATGACATATGGTCTCCATTATAAACCCTAGCTAGGAGGTAGAGATACCATGACATATGGTCTGTCTCCATTATAAACCCTAGCTAGGAGGTAGAGATACCATGACATATGGTCTGTCTCCATTATAAACCCTAGCTAGGAGGTAGAGATACCATGACATATGGTCTCCATTATAAACCCTAGCTAGGAGGTAGAGATACCATGACATATGTACTCCATTATAAACCCTAGCTAGAAGGTAGAGATACCATGACATATGGACTCCATTATAAACCCTAGCTAGGAGGTAGAGATACCATGACATATGGTCTCCATTATAAACCCTAGCTAGGAGGTAGAGATACCATGACATATGGACTCCATTATAAACCCTAGCTAGGAGGTAGAGATACCATGACATATGGTCTCCATTATAAACCCTAGCTAGGAGGTAGAGATACCATGACATATGGACTCCATTATAAACCCTAGCTAGGAGGTAGAGATACCATGACATATGGTCTCCATTATAAACCCTAGCTAGGAGGTAGAGATACCATGACATATGGTCTGTCTCCATTATAAACCCTAGCTAGGAGGTAGAGATACCATGACATATGGTCTGTCTCCATTATAAACCCTAGCTAGGAGGTAGAGATACCATGACATATGGTCTGACATATGGTCTCCATTATAAACCCTAGCTAGGAGGTAGAGATACCATGACATATGGTCTCCATTATAAACCCTAGCTAGGAGGTAGAGATACCATGACATATGGTCTGTCTCCATTATAAACCCTAGCTAGGAGGTAGAGATACCATGACATATGGTCTGTCTCCATTATAAACCCTAGCTAGGAGGTAGAGATACCATGACATATGGTCTCCATTATAAACCCTAGCTAGGAGGTAGAGATACCATGACATATGGACTCCATTATAAACCCTAGCTAGGAGGTAGAGTATACCATTACATATGGACTCCATTATAAACCCTAGCTAGGAGGTAGAGATACCATGACATATGGACTCCATTATAAACCCTAGCTATATATATATATATATATATATATATTATATCAAACTTGCATGAAGCACAATCTTGTCAGGAATAAATGGACACTAGGACACTAGTTATGTTGTAAGTGTGTATTCAAAGAACATTCACAGTATATTATATTATCATGGTATCATTCACAGAGGTTCAGCAGTATATTATATTATCATGGTATCATTCACAGAGGTTCAACAGTATATTATATTATCATGGTATCATTCACAGAGGTTCTACAGTATATTATATTATCATGGTATCATTCACAGAGGTTCAGCAGTATATTATCATGGTATCATTCACAGAGGTTCTACAGTATATTATAATGGTATCATTCACAGAGGTTCAGCAGTATATTATATTATCATGGTATCATTCACAGAGGTTCAACAGTATATTATATTATCATGGTATCATTCACAGAGGTTCAGCAGTATGTTATATTATCATGGTATCATTCACAGAGGTTCAGCAGTATATTATATTATCATGGTATCATTCACAGAGGTTCAGCAGTATATTATATTATCATGGTATCATTCACAGAGGTTCAGCAGTATATTATATTATCATGGTATCATTCACAGAGGTTCAACAGTATGTTATATTATCATGGTATCATTCACAGAGGTTCAACAGTATGTTATATTATCATGGTATCATTCACAGAGGTTCTACAGTATATTATATTATCATTCACAGAGGTTCAGCAGTATATTATATTATCATGGTATCATTCACAGAGGTTCAGCAGTATATTATATTATCATGGTATCATTCACAGAGGTTCAACAGTATATTATATTATCATGGTATCATTCACAGAGGTTCAGCAGTATATTATATTATCATTCACAGAGGTTCAGCAGTATATTATATTATCATGGTATCATTCACAGAGGTTCTACAGTATATTATATTATCATGGTATCATTCACAGAGGTTCAGCAGTATATTATATTATCATGGTATCATTCACAGAGGTTCAGCAGTATATTATATTATCATGGTATCATTCACAGAGGTTCTACAGTATATTATATTATCATGGTATCATTCACAGAGGTTCTACAGTATATTATATTATCATGGTATCATTCACAGAGGTTCAACAGTATATTATATTATCATGGTATCATTCACAGAGGTTCTACAGTATATTATATTATCATTCACAGAGGTTCAGCAGTATATTATATTATCATGGTATCATTCACAGAGTTTCAACAGTATGTTATATTATCATGATATCATTCACAGAGGTTCAACAGTATATTATATTATCATGGTATCATTCACAGAGGTTCAGCAGTATATTATATTATCATGGTATCATTCACAGAGGTTCTACAGTATATTATATTATCATGGTATCATTCACAGAGGTTCAACAGTATATTATATTATCATGGTATCATTCACAGAGGTTCTACAGTATATTATATTATCATTCACAGAGGTTCAGCAGTATATTATATTATCATGGTATCATTCACAGAGGTTCTACAGTATATTATATTATCATGGTATCATTCACAGAGGTTCTACAGTATATTATATTATCATGGTATCATTCACAGAGGTTCAACAGTATATTATATTATCATGGTATCATTCACAGAGGTTCAACAGTATATTATATTATCATGGTATCATTCACAGAGGTTCAGCAGTATATTATATTATCATGGTATCATTCACAGAGGTTCTACAGTATATTATATTATCATGGTATCATTCACAGAGGTTCAGCAGTATATTATATTATCATGGTATCATTCACAGAGGTTCTACAGTATGTTATATTATCATGGTATCATTCACAGAGGTTCAGCAGTATATTATATTATCATGGTATCATTCACAGAGGTTCAACAGTATATTATATTATCATGGTATCATTCACAGAGGTTCAACAGTATATTATATTATCATGGTATCATTCACAGAGGTTCAGCAGTATATTATATTATCATGGTATCATTCACAGAGGTTCAACAGTATATTATATTATCATGGTATCATTCACAGAGGTTCAACAGTATATTATATTATCATCACAGAGGTTCTACAGTATATTATATTATCATTCACAGAGGTTCAGCAGTATATTATATTATCATGGTATCATTCACAGAGGTTCTACAGTATATTATATTATAATGGTATCATTCACAGAGGTTCTACAGTATATTATATTATCATGGTATCATTCACAGAGGTTCAACAGTATATTATATTATCATGGTATCATTCACAGAGGTTCAGCAGTATATTATATTATCATGGTATCATTCACAGAGGTTCAGCAGTATATTATATTATCATGGTATCATTCACAGAGGTTCTACAGTATATTATATTATCATGGTATCATTCACAGAGGTTCTACAGTATATTATATTATAATGGTATCATTCACAGAGGTTCAGCAGTATATTATATTATCATGGTATCATTCACAGAGGTTCAGCAGTATATTATATTATCATGGTATCATTCACAGAGGTTCAACAGTATGTTATATTATCATGGTATCATTCACAGAGGTTCAGCAGTATATTATATTATCATTCACAGAGGTTCTACAGTATATTATATTATCATTCACAGAGGTTCAGCAGTATATTATATTATCATGGTGTCATTCACAGAGGTTCTACAGTATATTATATTATCATGGTATCATTCACAGAGGTTCAACAGTATATTATATTATCATTCACAGAGGTTCTACAGTATATTATATTATCATTCACAGAGGTTCAGCAGTATATTATATTATCATGGTATCATTCACAGAGGTTCAACAGTATATTATATTATCATGGTATCATTCACAGAGGTTCAACAGTATATTATATTATCATGGTATCATTCACAGAGGTTCAACAGTATATTATATTATCATGGTATCATTCACAGAGGTTCAACAGTATATTATATTATCATGGTATCATTCACAGAGGTTCAACAGTATATTATATTATCATGGTATCATTCACAGAGGTTCAGCAGTATATTATATTATCATGGTATCATTCACAGAGGTTCAACAGTATATTATATTATCATGGTATCATTCACAGAGGTTCAACAGTATATTATATTATCATGGTATCATTCACAGAGGTTCTACAGTATATTATATTATAATGGTATCATTCACAGAGGTTCTACAGTATATTATATTATCATGGTATCATTCACAGAGGTTCTACAGTATATTATATTATCATGGTATCATTCACAGAGGTTCAACAGTATATTATATTATCATTCACAGAGGTTCTACAGTATATTATATTATCATTCACAGAGGTTCAGCAGTATATTATATTATCATGGTATCATTCACAGAGGTTCTACAGTATATTATATTATCATGGTATCATTCACAGAGGTTCAACAGTATGTTATATTATCATGGTATCATTCACAGAGGTTCAACAGTATATTATATTATCATGGTATCATTCACAGAGGTTCAGCAGTATGTTATATTATCATGGTATCATTCACAGGGGTTCAACAGTATTTTATATTATCATGGTATCATTCACAGAGGTTCAGCAGTATATTATATTATCATGGTATCATTCACAGAGGTTCAGCAGTATATTATATTATAATGGTATCATTCACAGAGGTTCAACAGTATATTATATTATCATTCACAGAGGTTCAGCAGTATGTTATATTATCATGATATCATTCACAGAGGTTCTGCAGTATATTATATTATCATGGTATCATTCACAGAGGTTCAACAGTATATTATATTATCATTCACAGAGGTTCTACAGTATATTATATTATCATTCACAGAGGTTCAGCAGTATATTATATTATCATGGTATCATTCACAGAGGTTCAACAGTATATTATATTATCATGGTATCATTCACAGAGGTTCAACAGTATATTATCATGGTATCATTCACAGAGGTTCAGCAGTATTTTATATTATCATGGTATCATTCACAGAGGTTCAGCAGTATTTTATATTATCATGGTATCATTCACAGAGGTTCTACAGTATATTATATTATCATGGTATCATTCACAGAGGTTCAACAGTATATTATATTATCATGGTATCATTCACAGAGGTTCAGCAGTATATTATATTATCATGGTATCATTCACAGAGGTTCAACAGTATATTATATTATCATGGTATCATTCACAGAGGTTCAGCAGTATATTATATTATCATGGTATCATTCACAGAGGTTCAGCAGTATATTATATTATCATGGTATCATTCACAGAGGTTCAGCAGTATATTATATTATCATTCACAGAGGTTCAACAGTATATTATATTATCATTCACAGAGGTTCAGCAGTATATTATATTATCATGGTATCTTTCACAGAGGTTCAACAGTATGTTATATTATCATGGTATCATTCACAGAGGTTCAACAGTATATTATATTATCATTCACAGAGGTTCAGCAGTATGTTATATTATCATGGTATCATTCACAGAGGTTATACAGTATATTATATTATAATGGCATCATTCACAGAGGTTCTACAGTATATTATATTATAATGGTATCATTCACAGAGGTTCAACAGTATATTATATTATCATTCACAGAGGTTCAGCAGTATATTATATTATCATGGTATCATTCAAAGAGGTTCAGCAGTATATTATATTATCATGGTATCATTCACAGAGGTTCAGCAGTATATTATATTATCATGGTATCATTCACAGAGGTTCAACAGTATGTTATATTATCATGGTATCATTCACAGAGGTACAGCAGTATGTTATATTATCATGGTATCATTCACAGAGGTTCTGCAGTATATTATATTATCATTCACAGAGGTTCAGCAGTATATTATATTATCATGGTATCATTCACAGAGGTTCAACAGTATGTTATATTATCATGGTATCATTCACAGAGGTTCAGCAGTATATTATATTATCATGGTATCATTCACAGAGGTTCAACAGTATATTATATTATCATGGTATCATTCACAGAGGTTCAGCAGTATATTATATTATCATGGTATCATTCACAGAGGTTCTACAGTATATTATATTATCATGGTATCATTCACAGAGGTTCAGCAGTATATTATATTATCATGGTATCATTCACAGAGGTTCAACAGTATATTATATTATCATGGTATCATTCACAGAGGTTCAGCAGTATATTATATTATCATGGTATCATTCACAGAGGTTCTACAGTATATTATATTATCATGGTATCATTCACAGAGGTTCAGCAGTATATTATATTATCATTCACAGAGGTTCAACAGTATATTATATTATCATGGTATCATTCACAGAGGTTCAACAGTATATTATATTATCATGGTATCATTCACAGAGGTTCAGCAGTATATTATATTATCATGGTATCATTCACAGAGGTTCAGCAGTATATTATATTATCATGGTATCATTCACAGAGGTTCAACGGTATATTATATTATCATGGTATCATTCACAGAGGTTCAACAGTATATTATATTATCATGGTATCATTCACAGAGGTTCAACAGTATATTATATTATCATTCACAGAGGTTCTACAGTATATTATATTATCATTCACAGAGGTTCAACAGTATATTATATTATCATGGTATCATTCACAGAGGTTCAACAGTATATTATATTATCATGGTATCATTCACAGAGGTTCAACAGTATATTATATTATCATGGTATCATTCACAGAGGTTCAGCAGTATATTATATTATCATGGTATCATTCACAGAGGTTCTACAGTATATTATATTATCATGGTATCATTCACAGAGGTTCAACAGTATATTATATTATCATTCACAGAGGTTCTACAGTATATTATATTATCATTCACAGAGGTTCTACAGTATATTATATTATCATTCACAGAGGTTCAGCAGTATATTATATTATCATGGTGTCATTCACAGAGGTTCTACAGTATATTATATTATCATGGTATCATTCACAGAGGTTCAACAGTATATTATATTATCATTCACAGAGGTTCTACAGTATATTATATTATCATTCACAGAGGTTCTACAGTATATTATATTATCATGGTATCATTCACAGAGGTTCAGCAGTATATTATATTATCATGGTATCATTCACAGAGGTTCAGCAGTATATTATATTATCATGGTATAGAATTAACATGATTAAGGTTTGTCTGTTAGAGGATATAGAACATACATGATTAAGGTTTGTCTGTTAGAGGATATAGCACATACATGATTAAGGTTTGTCTGTTAGAGGATATAGCACATACATGATACACGTTGACGACTCTGGTCGTTGACTACAGAGATGGGTGTTACCGTGGTTACTGGTCACATGACGATACAGAACACAGCACAACGGGAAGTGACGAAAGATGATGTCGCTGCCCTACACCAATCACAAAACCACCTCGAGATGCTCGTCCACCTGTGTGTGTGTGTGTGTGTGTGTGTGTGTGTGTGTGTGTGTGTGTGTGTGTGTGTGTGTGTGTGTGTGTGTGTGTGTGTGTGTGTGTGTGTGTGTGTGTGTGTGTGTGTGTGTGTGTGTGTGTAAAGGATGTGAAACGGCTAGCTAAGTTAGCGGTGGTTCGCGCTAAATAGCGTTTCAATCGTTTACGTCACTTGCTCTGAGACCTTGAAGTAGTGGTTCCCCTTGCTCTGGGTGACTGTTGTTGATGAGTGCAGAGGGTCCCTGGTTCGAGCCAGGGTATGGGCGAGGGGACGGTTTAAAATTGTACTGTTACGTGTGTGTGTGTGTGTGTGTGTGTGTGTGTGTGTGTGTGTGTGTGTGTGTGTGTGTGTGTGTGTGTGTGTGTGTGTGTGTGTGTGTGTGTGTGTGTGTGTGTGTGTGTGTGTGTGGGTGTATTGTGGATGACTGTCTATTTTTGACCCATTAATTCTGTGTGGTTACAAGGTAAATTCTGCATGGTTACAGGGTTTAAACAACTCAAAGGGTGAAGTTTAGGTATTCATCCAGAGTGGTTAAAGTTAGGGCTATGGTTTGGGGAAGACAAGGTATTCATCCAGAGTGGTTAAAGTTAGGGCTATGGTTTGGGGAAGACAAGGTATTCATCCAGAGTGGTTAAAGTTAGGGCTATGGTTTGGGGAAGACAAGGTATTCATCCAGAGTGGTTAAAGTTAGGGCTATGGTTTGGGGTAGACAAGGTATTCATCCAGAGTGGTTAAAGTTAGGGCTATGGTTTGGGGTAGACAAGGTATTCATCCAGAGTGGTTAAAGTTAGGGCCGTGGTTTGGGGAAGACAAGGTATTCATCCAGAGTGGTTAAAGTTAGGGCTATGGTTTGGGGAAGACAAGGTATTCATCCAGAGTGGTTAAAGTTAGGGCTATGGTTTGGGGAAGACAAGGTATTCATCCAGAGTGGTTAAAGTTAGGGCTATGGTTTGGGGAAGACAAGGTATTCATCCAGAGTGGTTAAAGTTAGGGCTATGGTTTGGGGAAGACAAGGTATTCATCCAGAGTGGTTAAAGTTAGGGCTGTGGTTTGGGGAAGACAAGGTATTCATCCAGAGTGGTTAAAGTTAGGGCTGTGGTTTGGGGAAGACAAGGTATTCATCCAGAGTGGTTAAAGTTAGGGCTGTGGTTTGGGGAAGACAAGGTATTCATCCAGAGTGGTTAAAGTTAGGGCTATGGTTTGGGGAAGACAAGGTATTCATCCAGAGTGGTTAAAGTTAGGGCTGTGGTTTGGGGAAGACAAGGTATTCATCCAGAGTGGTTAAAGTTAGGGCTGTGGTTTGGGGAAGACAAGGTATTCATCCAGAGTGGTTAGAGTTAGGGCTATGGTTTGGGGAAGACAAGGTATTCATCCAGAGTGGTTAAAGTTAGGGCTATGGTTTGGGGTAGACAAGGTATTCATCCAGAGTGATTAAAGTTAGGGCTGTGGTTTGGGGAAGACAAGGTATTCATCCAGAGTGGTTAAAGTTAGGGCTGTGGTTTGGGGAAGACAAGGTATTCATCCAGAGTGGTTAAAGTTAGGGCTGTGGTTTGGGGAAGACAAGGTATTCATCCAGAGTGGTTAAAGTTAGGGCTATGGTTTGGGGAAGACAAGGTATTCATCCAGAGTGGTTAAAGTTAGGGCTGTGGTTTGGGGAAGACAAGGTATTCATCCAGAGTGGTTAAAGTTAGGGCTATGGTTTGGGGAAGACAAGGTATTCATCCAGAGTGGTTAAAGTTAGGGCTGTGGTTTGGGGAAGACAAGGAACAAAATAATAACAAATGACTCGCTTTTGCCATCAAGTAATCTGACGGCTGGCTCGAGCGTTCTGAACTGCACTGGTCTGAGCATCACCAGTTCAATCTGCCGGCCAATCATTATATCGACGTTCTGGGTGTCCTTTTCAAACGCCCGAAATCGTGGTCTATTTCCAGGGATCAGTCTGTGTGAGTCGGAGTATTTCCAGGGATCAGTCTGTGTGAGTCGGAGTATTTCCAGGGATCAGTCTGTGTGAGTCAGAGTATTTCCAGGGATCAGTCTGTGTGAGTCAGAGTATTTCCGGGGATCAGTCTGTGTGAGTCAGAGTATTTCCGGGGATCAGTCTGTGTGAGTCAGACTATTTCCAGGGATCAGTCTGTGTGAGTCGGAGTATTTCCGGGGATCAGTCTGTGTGAGTCAGAGTATTTCCGGGGATCAGTCTGTGTGAGTCGGAGTATTTCCAGGGATCAGTCTGTGTGAGTCGGAGTATTTCCAGGGATCAGTCTGTGTGAGTCAGAGTATTTCCAGGGATCAGTCTGTGTGAGTCAGAGTATTTCCGGGGATCAGTCTGTGTGAGTCAGAGTATTTCCGGGGATCAGTCTGTGTGAGTCAGACTATTTCCAGGGATCAGTCTGTGTGAGTCGGAGTATTTCCGGGGATCAGTCTGTGTGAGTCAGAGTATTTCCGGGGATCAGTCTGTGTGAGTCGGAGTATTTCCGGGGATCAGTCTGTGTGAGTCGGAGTATTTCCAGGGATCAGTCTGTGTGACTCAGAGTATTTCCGGGGATCAGTCTGTGTGACTCAGAGTATTTCCGGGGATCAGTCTGTGTGAGTCAGACTATTTCCGGGGATCAGTCTGTGTGAGTCGGAGTATTTCCGGGGATCAGTCTGTGTGAGTCAGAGTATTTCCAGGGATCAGTCTGTGTGAGTCAGAGTATTTCTGGGGATCAGTCTGTGTGAGTCAGAGTATTTCCAGGGATCAGTCTGTGTGAGTCAGAGTATTTCCGGGGATCAGTCTGTGTGAGTCAGAGTATTTCCGGGGATCAGTCTGTGTGAGTCAGAGTATTTCCAGGGATCAGTCTGTGTGAGTCAGAGTATTTCCAGGGATCAGTCTGTGTGAGTCAGACTATTTCTGGGTAGGTTAGGGTGTAGGCCTCTCCAACAGGTCGATCTCCAGCTGCCGGTAGCTACCAGCCCACCTATGAGTTGCTCGCCAAACTATTCTGAATAGTACATGAAATGTTCACGTGTTCAACCACTGCAAACGGTAATAAACTAAATCTCACACAGTATCGGAACAAGCTGCCAGCTACCCACTAATCAACACAACGTTGATATAATCCCACCCCTGGTTAGCCACTACTGCCTTTAAAAAACAAGCCAATCCTAACACAATATCTGCCCATTTCATTTCCAGTAATATGGCCCCTGTGTGTCTGTGCGGTTGCGTGCGTTTGTCTATCACACCGTGTGTAGCAAGTTGACGTGATTAACCGTCTTGTGGGTTGACTGAAATATTTTACCCAAAACCCTTCTCAATTAAATGTTAACTGTAAAGTAGCCTGACCTGGCAGAGGTATATTAATGAGGAAGTACATCATCTGTATGTAATACTTGTTATTTTAAAACGTCACTAAACTGGTACATTAGATGGGACATCCCTCACTCACTAGATGCAGAATTAAAGGGCCAGACGCATAATTAAAGGGCCAGACGCATAATTAAAGGGCCAGACGCATAATTAAAGGGCCAGACGCATAATTAAAGGGCCAGACTCATAATTAAAGGGCCAGACGCATAATTAAAGGGCCAGACGCATAATTAAAGGCCCAGACGCATAATTAAAGGGCCAGACTCATAATTAAAGGGCCAGACGCATAATTAAAGGGCCAGACTCATAATTAAAGGGCAAGACGCATAATTAAAGGGCCAGACGCATAATTAAAGGGCCAGACGCATAATTAAAGGGCCAGACCCATAATTAAAGGGCCAGACGCACAATTAAAGGGGAATTACACCCCAAAATCTAAATGTGTTTGTTTTCTTCGACCTACTTTTATTTTTCATTATTTCATTTCATTAAGTATTGACATGGACTCAGAACTAATCTAATGTAATCTAATTTAATCTAATGTAATCTAATTTAATCTCATGTAATCTAATGTAATCTATTTTAATCTAATGTAATCTAATTTAATCTAATGTAATCTAATGTAATCTAATTTAATCTAATGTAATCTAATTTAATCTAATGTAATCTAATTTAATCTAATGTAATCTAATGTAATGTAATTTAATCTAATGTAATCTAATTTAATCTAATGTAATCTAATGTAATCTAATTTAATCTAATGTAATCTAATTTAATCTAATGTAATCTAATGTAATGTAATTTAATCTAATGTAATGTAATTTAATCTAATGTAATCTAATTTAATCTAATGTAATCTAATGTAATCTAATTTAATCTAATGTAATCTAATTGAATCTAATGTAATCTAATTTAATCTAATGTAATCGAATGTAATGTAATGTAATCTAATGTAATCTAATTTAATCTAATGTAATCTAATGTAATCTAATGTAATCTAATCTAATGTAATCTAATTTAATCTAATGTAATCTAATTGTATCTAATGTAATCTAATTTAATCTAATGTAATCTAATTTAATCTAATGTAATCTAATTGAATCTAATGTAATCTAATTTAATCTAATGTAATCGAATGTATTGTAATGTAATCTAATGTAATCTAATTTAATCAAATGTGATCTAATGTAATCTAATTTAATCTAATGTAATCTAATGTAATCTAATGTAATCTAATTTAATCTAATGTAATCTAATTTAATCTAATGTAATCTAATTTAATCTAATGTAATCTAATGTAATCTAATTTAATCTAATGTAATCTAATTTAATCTAATGTAATCTAATTTAATCGAATGTCATCTAATGTAATCAAATTTAATCTAATGTAATCTAATGTAATCTAATGTAATCTAATTTAATCTAATGTAATCTAATTTAATCTAATGTAATCTAATGTAATCTAATGTAATCTAATGTAATCTAATTTCATCTAATGTAATCTAATTTCATCTAATTTAATCTAATGTAATCTAATTTAATCTAATGTAATCTAATGTAATCTAATTTAATCTAATGTAATCTAATTTAATCTAATTTCGTTGAAAAATATATATTTTGAGAGTAAAAAACAAAACCTAAATCCAAGAAAGATAAAAATGAGAAAACATAATAACAGATTGTATAGGGCCTTAGAGCTGTTTATTAACTAGGTATATTGACAGAAAACATAACAGATTGTATAGGGCCTTAGAGCTGTTTATTATACAGGTATATTGACAGAAAACATAACAGATTGTATAGGGCCTTAGAGCTGTTTATTAACTAGGTATATTTACAGAAAACATAACAGATTTTATAGGGCCTTAGAGCTGTTTATTAACTAGGTATATTGACAGAAAACATAACAGATTGTATAGGGCCTTAGAGCTGTTTATTATACAGGTATATTGACAGAAAACATAATAACAGATTGTATAGGGCCTTAGAGCTGTTTATTAACTAGGTATATTGACAGAAAACATAATAACAGATTGTATAGGGCCTTAGAGCTGTTTATTAACTAGGTATATTGACAGAAAACATAACAGATTGTATAGGGCCTTAGAGCTGTTTATTATACAGGTATATTGACAGAAAACATAATAACAGATTTTATAGGGCCTTAGAGCTGTTTATTAACTAGGTATATTGACAGAAAACATAACAGATTGTATAGGGCCTTAGAGCTGTTTATTATATAGGTATATTGACAGAAAACATAACAGATTGTATAGGGCCTTAGAGCTGTTTATTAACTAGGTATATTGACAGAAAACATAATAACAGATTTTATTGGAGTGAGCGGTCGCATCCGCACTTCGCTCCGCAGGTAGTATAACTTTTCATTACATTTCATTACATTTCATTATAGTACAACGGTTTGATTTGTCTAATCTTAGCAATTTCTTCTTAGCTAGCTACATAGCCGTCTTTGTATCAAAGATAATTGCGTAATTATCGTATTTCGTCGTCCTAACGTAGTCTACACTGCTATCTGCCCAGCAGCTAGCCAGCTAGCAAGCGTCCACCGTCTACCGAATAGCAGAACTGTAGAAACTATTACACTCAACTGAACGACTTGATTAGTGTAGTGTTAGCTAGCTACATAGTTGTCTTTGCTGTCTTCGTATCCAAGATAATTGTGTAGTTTAGAGCGTGTAGTCTTAGAGTGATTATCTTAATTTACCGAGGTTAGCTAGCCAGCTATTTGTCGTCCTTAACGTAGGAGACACTGCTAGCTAGCCAACAGCTAGCCAACGTCTACCGAATAGAACTTCCGCACTCAACAACCCGGTCGCATTTTCGCTCGCTCCACAGGTAGTATCACATTTTCATTTCATTTCATTACAGCACAACGGTTTGATTTGTTTGATCGTAGCTAGCTACATAGCTAGCTACATAGCCGTCTTTGTATCAAAGATAATTGTGTAGTCTAGAGCGATTTTCTAGGTTAGCTAGCCAGCTATTGTCGTTCTTTTAACGCAACGTAACGTAATCAACACTGCTAGCTAGCCAGCTAGCCCCGAATAGCAGCACAGTAGAAACTATTACACTCAACGGAACGACTTGATTAGTGTAGTGTCAACAACGCAGCCACTGCCAGCTAGCCTACAAAGTCAACAACGCAGCCACTGCCAGCTAGCCTACTTCAGCAGTACTGTATCATTTTAATCATTTTAGTTAATAAGATTCTTGCTACGTAAGCTTAACTTTCTGAACATTCGAGACGTGTAGTCCACTTGACATTCCAATCTCCTTGCATTAGCGTAGCCTCTTCTGTAGCCTGTCAACTATGTGCCTGTCTATCCCTGTTCTCTCCTCTCTGCACAGACCATACAAACGCTCCACCGCGTGGCCGCGGCCACCCTAATCTGGTGGTCCCAGCGCACGACCCACGTGGAGTTCCAGGTTTCCGGTAGCCTCTGGAACTGCCGATCTGCGGCCAACAAGGCAGAGTTCATCTCAGCCTATGCCTCCCTCCAGTCCCTCGACTTCTTGGCACTGACGGAAACATGGATCACCACAGATAACACTGCTACTCCTACTGCTCTCTCTTCGTCCGCCCACGTGTTCTCGCACACCCCGAGAGCTTCTGGTCAGCGGGGTGGTGGCACCGGGATCCTCATCTCTCCCAAGTGGTCATTCTCTCTTTCTCCCCTTACCCATCTGTCTATCGCCTCGTTTGAATTCCATGCTCTCCCCTCGGAGAGTTCATCAATGAGCTTGATGCCTTGATAGCTCCTTTCCTGAGGACGGCTTACCTCTCACAGTTCTGGGCGACTTTAACCTCCCCATGTCTACCTTTGACTCATTCCTCTCTGCCTCCTTCTTTCCACTCCTCTCCTCTTTTGACCTCACCCTCTCACCTTCCCCCCTACTCACAAGGCAGGCAATACGCTCGACCTCATCTTTACTAGATGCTGTTCTTCCACTAACCTCATTGCAACTCCCCTCCAAGTCTCCGACCACTACCTTGTATCCTTTTCCCTCTCGCTCCCATCCAACACTTCCTACACTGCCCCTACTCGGATGGTATCGCGCCGTCCCAACCTTCGCTCTCTCTCCCCCGCTACTCTCTCCTCTTCCATCCTATCATCTCTTCCCTCTGCTCAAACCTTCTCCAACCTATCTCCTGATTCTGCCTCCTCAACCCTCCTCTCCTCCCTTTCTGCATCCTTTGACTCTCTATGTCCCCTATCCTCCAGGCCGCCTCGGTCCTCCCCTCCCGCTCCGTGGCTCGACGACTCATTGCGAGCTCACAGAACAGGGCTCCGGGCAGCCGAGCGGAAATGGAGGAAAACTCGCCTCCCTGCGGACCTGGCATCCTTTCACTCCCTCCTCTCTACATTTTCCTCCTCTGTCTCTGCTGCTAAAGCCACTTTCTACCACTCTAAATTCCAAGCATCTGCCTCTAACCCTAGGAAGCTCTTTGCCACCTTCTCCTCCCTCCTGAATCCTCCTCCCCCACCCCCTCCTCCCTCTCTGCAGATGACTTCGTCAACCATTTTGAAAAGAAGGTCGACGACATCCGATCCTCGTTTGCTAAGTCAAACGACACCGCTGGTTCTGCTCACACTGCCCTACCCTATGCTCTGACCTCTTTCTCCCTCTCTCTCCAGATGAAATTTCGTCTTGTGACGGCCGGCCGCCCAACAACCTGCCCGCTTGACCCTATCCCCTCCTCTCTTCTCCAGACCATTTCCAGAGACCTTCTCCCTTACCTCACCTCGCTCATCAACTCATCCCTGACCGCTGGCTACGTCCCTTCCGTCTTCAAGAGAGTGAGAGTTGCACCCCTTCTGAAAAAACCTACACTCGATCCCTCCGATGTCAACAACTACAGACCAGTATCCCTTCTTTCTTTTCTCTCCAAAACTCTTGAACATGCCGTCCTTGGCCAGCTCTCCCGCTATCTCTCTCAGAATGACCTTCTTGATCCAAATCAGTCAAGTTTCAAGACTAGTTATTCAACTGAGACTGCTCTTCTCTGTATCACGGAGGCGCTCCGCAATGCTAAAGCTAACTCTCTCTCCTCTGCTTTCATCCTTCTAGACCTATCGGCTGCCTTCGATACTGTGAACCATCAGATCCTCCTCTCCACCCTCTCCGAGTTGGGCATCTCCGGCGCGGCCCACGCTTGGATTGCGTCCTACCTGACAGGTCGCTCCTACCAGGTGGCGTGGCGAGAATCTGTCTCCTCACCACGCGCTCTCACCACTGGTGTCCCCAGGGCTCTGTTCTAGGCCCTCTCCTATTCTCGCTATACACCAAGTCACTTGGCTCTGTCATAACCTCACATGGTCCCTCCTATCATTGCTATGCAGACGACACACAATTAATCTTCTCCTTTCCCCCTTCTGATGACCAGGTGGCGAATCGCATCTCTGCATGTCTGGCAGACATATCAGTGTGGATGACGGATCACCACCTCAAGCTGAACCTCGGCAAGACGGAGCTCCTCTTCCTCCCGGGGAAGGACTGCCCGTTCCATGATCTCGCCATCACGGTTGACAACTCCATTGTGTCCTCCTCCCAGAGCGCTAAGAACCTTGGCGTGATCCTGGACAACACCCTGTCGTTCTCAACTAACATCAAGGCGGTGGCCCGTTCCTGTAGGTTCATGCTCTACAACATCCGCAGAGTACGACCCTGACTCACACAGGAAGCGGCGCAGGTCCTAATCCAGGCACTTGTCATCTCCCGTCTGGATTACTGCAACTCGCTGTTGGCTGGGCTCCCTGCCTGTGCCATTAAATCCCTACAACTCATCCAGAACGCCGCAGCCCGTCTGGTGTTCAACCTTCCCAAGTTCTCTCACGTCACCCCGCTCCTCCGCTCTCTCCACTGGCTCCCAGTTGAAGCTCGCATCCGCTACAAGACCATGGTGCTTGCCTACGGAGCTGTGAGGGGGAACGGCACCTCAGTACCTCCAGGCTCTGATCAGGCCCTACACCCAAACAAGGGCACTGCGTTCATCCACCTCTGGCCTGCTCGCCTCCCTACCACTGAGGAAGTACAGTTCCCGCTCAGCCCAGTCAAAACTGTTCGCTGCTCTGGCCCCCCAATGGTGGAACAAACTCCCTCACGACGCCAGGACAGCGGAGTCAATCACCACCTTCCGGAGACACCTGAAACCCCACCTCTTTAAGGAATACCTAGGATAGGATAAAGTAATCCTTCTCACCCCCCTTAAAAGATTTAGATGCACTATTGTAAAGTGGCTGTTCCACTGGATGTCATAAGGTAATGCACCAATTTGTAAGTCGCTCTGGATAAGAGCGTCTGCTAAATGACTTAAATGTAAAGTAAATGTTTATTATACAGGTATATTGACAGAAAACATAATAACAGATTTTATAGGGCCTTAGAGCTGTTTATTAACTAGGTATATTGACAGAAAACATAACAGATTGTATAGGGCCTTAGAGCTGTTTATTAACTAGGTATATTGACAGAAAACATAATAACAGATTGTATAGGGCCTTAGAGCTGTTTATTAACTAGGTATATTGACAGAAAACATAACAGATTGTATAGGGCCTTAGAGCTGTTTATTAACTAGGTATATTTACAGAAAACATAACAGATTTTATAGGGCCTTAGAGCTGTTTATTAACTAGGTATATTGACAGAAAACATAACAGATTGTATAGGGCCTTAGAGCTGTTTATTAACTAGGTATATTGACAGAAAACATAACAGATTGTATAGGGCCTTAGAGCTGTTTATTAACTAGGTATATTGACAGAAAACATAACAGATTGTATAGGGCCTTAGAGCTGTTTATTAACTAGGTATATTGACAGAAAACATAACAGATTGTATAGGGCCTTAGAGCTGTTTATTATACAGGTATATTGACAGAAAACATAACAGATTTTATAGGGCCTTAGAGCTGTTTATTAACTAGGTATATTGACAGAAAACATAATAACAGATTTTATAGGGTGAGTTGACAACATAGTGCCCTACTTCCTCTAGTACACTAAGGACCAGGGAAGAGTTGACAACATAGTGCCCTACTTCCTCTAGTACACTAAGGACCAGGGAAGAGTTGACAACATAGTGCCCTACTTCCTCTAGTACACTAAGGACCAGGGAAGAGTTGACAACATAGTGCCCTACTTCCTCTAGTACACTAAGGACCAGGGAAGAGTTGACAACAGTGTCCTACTTCCTCTCTAAGGACCAGGGAAGAGTTGACAACATAGTGCCCTACTTCCTCTAGTACACTAAGGACCAGGGAAGAGTTGACAACATAGTGCCCTACTTCCTCTAGTACACTAAGGACCAGGGAAGAGTTGACAACATAGTGCCCTACTTCCTCTAGTACACTAAGGACCAGGGAAGAGTTGACAACATAGTGCCCTACTTCCTCTAGTACACTAAGGACCAGGGAAGAGTTGACAACATAGTGCCCTACTTCCTCTAGTACACTAAGGACCAGGGAAGAGTTGACAACATAGTGCCCTACTTCCTCTAGTACACTAAGGACCAGGGAAGAGTTGACAACATAGTGCCCTACTTCCTCTAGGTCACTAAGGACCAGGGAAGAGTTGACAACATAGTGCCCTACTTCCTCTAGTACACTAAGGACCAGGGGAAGAGTTGACAACATAGTGCCCTACTTCCTCTAGGTCACTAAGGACCAGGGAAGAGTTGACAACATAGTGCCCTACTTCCTCTAGGTCACTAAGGACCAGGGAAGAGTTGCAGGGGAGAAAAGGGCCTATTGGAAAGCCAGATAAATAATGAGTAGATCGCATGCTAGAAAAGGTTGGAGCCCCCTGGAATGGGGTAACCCTTGACAACAACATCAACCATTAAACCAAATTAAATAAAGACAGAAAAAGAGAGAAGAGAGAAGACCTGTACAGTGGGCGGGACAACACACAATATAGTACACCCATTTGTAGACGCACACGTCAATCAACCTGTCAACCAATCAGACGTGCCAGTGGCCCTATGGACCAATCAGAGTGTTCAGAAGTTGAGTGTCTCTGACATCATCTTCCACCAGTCCATCAGCTCCTCCTTTTCCTCTTCCTTCCTCTCTACCAAGGACTCCAGCTCAAAGTCCACCTGGAGACACACACAGGTTAGACGGTTAGACAAACAGTTAAACACTAATCCTCTCCACCTGTAGATAATGCATGTTAACTAGTACTGAACATACTGTTGTCATGTTAACTAGTACTGAACATACTGTTGTCATGGTAACTAGTACTGAACATACTGTTGTCATGGTAACTAGTACTGAACATACTGTTGTCATGTTAACTAGTACTGAACATACTGTTGTCATGTTAACTAGTACTGAACATACTGTTGTCATGTTAACTAGTACTGAACATACTGTTGTCATGGTAACTAGTACTGAACATACTGTTGTCATGGTAACTAGTACTGAACATACTGTTGTCATGTTAACTAGTACTGAACATACTGTTGTCATGTTAACTAGTACTGAACATACTGTTGTCATGGTAACTAGTACTGAACATACTGTTGTCATGTTAACTACTACTGAACATACTGTTGTCATGTTAACTAGTACTGAACATACTGTTGTCATGGTAACTAGTACTGAACATACTGTTGTCATGTTAACTAGTACTGAACATACTGTTGTCATGTTAACTAGTACTGAACATACTGTTGTCATGTTAACTAGTACTGAACATACTGTTGTCATGTTAACTAGTACTGAACATACTGTTGTCATGTTAACTAGTACTGAACATACTGTTGTCATGTTAACTACTACTGAACATACTGTTGTCATGTTAACTAGTACTGAACATACTGTTGTCATGTTAACTACTACTGAACATACTGTTGTCATGTTAACTAGTACTGAACATACTGTTGTCATGTTAACTACTACTGAACATACTGTTGTCATGTTAACTAGTACTGAACATACTGTTGTCATGTTAACTACTACTGAACATACTGTTGTCATGTTAACTAGTACTGAACATACTGTTGTCATGTTAACTACTACTGAACATACTGTTGTCATGTTAACTACTACTGAACATACTGTTGTCATGGTAACTACTACTGAACATACTGTTGTCATGTTAACTAGTACTGAACATACTGTTGTCATGTTAACTAGTACTGAACATACTGTTGTCATGGTAACTAGTACTGAACATACTGTTGTCATGGTAACTAGTACTGAACATACTGTTGTCATGGTAACTACTACTGAACATACTGTTGTCATGGTAACTACTACTGAACATACTGTTGTCATGTTAACTACTACTGAACATACTGTTGTCATGTTAACTAGTACTGAACATACTGTTGTCATGGTAACTACTACTGAACATACTGTTGTCATGTTAACTACTACTGAACATACTGTTGTCATGGTAACTAGTACTGAACATACTGTTGTCATGTTAACTACTACTGAACATACTGTTGTCATGGTAACTACTACTGAGCATACTGTTGTCATGTTAACTACTACTGAGCATACTGTTGTCATGGTAACTACTACTGAACATACTGTTGTCATGGTAACTACTACTGAGCATATTGTTGTCATGTTAACTACTACTGAACATACTGTTGTCATGTTAACTAGTACTGAACATACTGTTGTCATGTTAACTACTACTGAACATACTGTTGTCATGTTAACTAGTACTGAACATACTGTTGTCATGGTAACTAGTACTGAACATACTGTTGTCATGTTAACTACTACTGAACATACTGTTGTCATGTTAACTACTACTGAACATACTGTTGTCATGTTAACTAGTACTGAACATACTGTTGTCATGTTAACTACTACTGAACATACTGTTGTCATGGTAACTACTACTGAACATACTGTTGTCATGTTAACTAGTACTGAACATACTGTTGTCATGGTAACTACTACTGAACATACTGTTGTCATGGTAACTACTACTGAACATACTGTTGTCATGGTAACTACTACTGAACATACTGTTGTCATGTTAACTACTACTGAACATACTGTTGTCATGTTAATAGTGTCATGAACATACTGTTGTCATGGTAACTACTACTGAACATACTGTCATGTCATGGTTCTTAAATACAGGACAGAACATACTGTTGTCATGTCAAGTAACTGAACATAGGCAGAACCTTGAACATACTGTTGTCATGGTAACGCATAGTAGTCTACCGAACATACTGTTGTCAATACTACTGAACATACTGTTGTCATGTTAACTACTACAGAACATCAATCATCAATATCACTGTACTTAGCTGTAAGAAAGTACATTAGTACTGAACATACATTAATAATCAATACTATATTAACAATACATTATCACAGTAACTAACTACTGAACAATGTCATGGTAATCTAATAACATACTTTATCATATAATAATAATCAACATACTCTTGTCATATAACTAATACTGAACATACTGTTGTCATGGTAACTAGTACTGAACATAATGTTGTCATGATAATACTATGAACATACTGTTGTCATGGTAAATAATCAGAATATACTGTTGTCAATATCTTACTAATCAACATACTCTTGTCATATCATAATAATCAACAACTCTAATCAATATGATAATAATCAATCAACTATTGTCAATATCATAATAATCAATACTGTTGTCATCAATATGAAATACATGTTTTCTCCAATCAACAATATACTCACAGTAACTCATACTGTTGTCATGTAACTACTACTGGGATTGGTCACTGTAACATACTGTTGTCATGGTAACTACTACTGAGAACATACTGTTGTCATGATGGTCACGAACATACTGTTGTCACTGAACATACTGTTGTCATGGTTCACTACTACACTGAACATACTGTTGTCATGGTAACTACTACTGAACATACTGTTTTGTCATGGTAACATATTTATGAACATACTGTTGTCATGGTAACTACTACTGAACATACTGTTGTCATGGTAACTACTACAGAAAATATGGTAACTAGTACTGTTGTCATGGTAACTACTACTGAACATACTGTTGTCATGTTGACTAGTACTGAACATACTGTTGTCATGGTAACTGTTATATAGTTGAACATACTGTTGTCATGGTAACTGTACTGAACATACTGTTGTCATGGTAGTTACCAGAACATACTGTTGTCATGGTAACTACTACTGAACATACTGTTGTCATGGTAACTAGTACTGAACATACTGTTGTCATGTTAACTGTGTACTGAACATATGTGTCATGGTAACTACTACTGAACATACTGTTGTCATGGTAAATACTGTGTGAAAATACTGTTGTCATGGTAACTACTACTGAACATACTGTTGTCATGTTAACTACTACTGAACATACTGTTGTCATGTTAACTGTACTGAACATACTGTTGTCATGTGTAACTACTACTGAACATACCTGTTGTCATGGTAACTACTAGTGAACATACTGTGTGTCATGGTAACTACTACTAGAACATACTGTTGTCATGTAACTACCAGTGAACATACTGTTGTCATGGTAACTACTACTGAACATACTGTTGTCATGTGTAACTACTACTGAACATACTGTTGTCATGTTAACTACTACTGAACATACTGTTGTCATGGTAACTACTACTGAACATACCTGTTGTCATGTAACTACTAGTGTGCATACTGTTGTCATGTGTAACTACTACTGAACATACTGTTGTCATGGTAACTACTGTGAACATGTGTGTGTGTGTGTGTGTGTGTGTGGTGTGTGTGTAACTACTGTGAACATGTGTTGTCATGGTAACTACTACTGAACATAGCTGTACCTGTCATGGTAACTACTAGTGACATACTGTTGTCATGTGTAACTACTACTGTAATACTGATGTCATGTTAACTACTAGTTGAACATAGCTGTGGTGTGTCATGGTAACTACTACTGAACATGTGTTGTCATGGTAACTACTACTAATGACCATGACTGTGTCATGTGTAACTACTACTGAACATGTGTAGGTGTACCTGTTCTATGTACTGAACATAGCTGTTGTCATGTGTAACTGTACTGAACATAGCTGTTGTCATGTGTGTGTATGTGTGAACATGTGTGTGTGTCATGGTGTTACTACTGGTAATCAATATGTGTTGTCATGTGTTCTACTGTAACATACCTGTTCTAGTAGTTGACTGTGTGTGTGTGTGTAACCTGTACTGAACAGTGTGTGTGTGTGTGTGTATGTGTGTGTGTGTGTGTGTGTGTGTGTGTGTGTGAGTAGTGTGTGTCCTGTGCCAGGAGTGTGTGTGTAATACCAATCAATGTAATGACCAGTGAGTTGCTACAATAAGAAAGTACATTAGTAATCAATACACTGAATAATCAATATATAGTTATCAATAACATTATCACAGTCCTTAACTATGATCAATATCATAATAATCAATAACAATTTATCAATATAATAATAATCAATCAACTCTAATCAATATGATAATAATAAATCAACCTTATCAATATCTTAATAATCAATAACAATTTATCAATATAATAATAATCAATAAACTCTAATCAATATGATAATGATCAATAAACTCTAATCAATATGATAATAATCAATCAACTCTAATCAATATGATAATAATAAACCAGTGTGTGTGTGTGTGTATCAATATCTGTAATAATCAATAACAATTTATCAATATAATAATAATCAATAAACTCTAATCAATATGATAATGATCAATAAACTCTGTCAATATGATAATAATCAATGTGTCTAATCAATATGATAATACCTCTAATCAATATCTTAATATTCAATAATAACTCTGATCAATATCTTAATAATCAATCAACTCTAATCAATATCTGTAATAATCAATCAACTCTAATCAATATCATAATAATCAATCAACTCTAATCAATATGTGTAATCAATCAACTCTAATCAATATCATAATAATCAATAAACCTAATCAATATGATGACCATAATCAATCAACTATAATCAATGTCATAATAATCAATGTACCTAATCAATATATAATAATCAGTGAACTGTAATCAATATCATAATAATCAATCAACTCTAATCAGGTGTACCTGTTCATAATAATCAGTTAACCAGTGATCAATATGGTAATGTGTTTTCTCCAATCAACAATATACCTGTTCTATGTAAGTCATGACCAGTGAGTGTGTGGTGTGAGGTGTGGTGTGTGATGTGTGTGTGTGTGTGTGTGTGTGCCCTGTGAGATGGTGTGTGATGGTGTGGTGTGTGTGTGTGTGTGTGTGTAGGTGTACCTGTTCTATGTAGTTGACCAGTGAGTTCATGTTTGTGTGTGTGTGTTTATGTGTGTTGTGTGTGTGTGTGTGTGTGTGTGTGTGTGTGTGTGTGTGTGTGTGTGTGTGTGTGTAGGTGTACCTGTTCTATGTAGTTGACCAGTGAGTTGCGGTGTGTGTGTGTGTGTGTGTAGGTGTACCTGTTCTATGTAGTTGACCAGTGAGTTGTGGTGTGTGTGTGTGTGTGTATGTCTGTGTGTGTGTGTGTAGGTGTACCTGTTCTATGTAGTTGACCAGTGAGTTGTGTGTGTGTGTGTGTGTAGGTGTACCTGTTCTATGTAGTTGACCAGTGAGTGTGTGTGTGTGTGTGTAGGTGTACCTGTTCTATATAGTTGACCAGTGAGTTGTGGTGTGTGTGTGTGTGTGTGTGTGTGTGTGTGTGTGTGTGTGTGTGTGTGTGTGTGTGTGTGTGTAGGTGTACCTGTTCTATGTAGTTGACCAGTGAGTTGTGTGTGTGTGTGTGTGTGTGTGTGTGTGTGTGTGTGTGTGTGTGTGTGTGTGTGTGTGTGTGTGTGTGTGTGTGTGTGTGTGTAGGTGTACCTGTTCTATGTAGTTGACCAGTGAGTTGTGTGTGTGTGTGTGTGTAGGTGTACCTGTTCTATGTAGTTGACCAGTGAGTTGTGGTGTGTGTGTGTGTGTGTGTGTGTGTGTGTGTGTGTGTGTTCTGTGTAGTGACCAGTGAGTGTGTGTGTGTGTGTGTGTGTGTGTGTGTGTGTGTGTACCTGTGTAGTTGACCAGTGTGTGTGTGTGTGTGTGTGTGTGTGTGTGTGTGTGTGTGTGTGTGTGTGTGTGTGTGTGTGTGTGTGTGTGTTGTGTGTGTGTGACCAGTGTGTGTGTGTGTGTGTGTGTGTGTGTAGGTGTACCTGTTCTATGTAGTTGACCAGTGAGTTGCGGTGTGTGTGTGTGTGTGTGTGTGTGTGTAGGTGTACCTGTTCTATATAGTTGACCAGTGAGTTGTGTGTGTGTGTGTGTGTGTGTGTCTGTGTGTGTGTGTGTGTGTGTACCTGTTCTGTGTGTGTGACCAGTGAGTTGTGGTGTGTGTTTGTCTGTGTGTGTGTGTGTGTGTTGTGTGTGTCTGTGTGTGTTGTGTGTGTGTGTGTGTGTGTGTGTGTGTGTGTGTGTGTGTGTGTGTGTGTGTGTGTGTGTGTGTGTGTGTGTGTGTGTGTGTGTGTGTGTGTGTGTGTGTGTGTGTGTGTGTGTGTGTGTGTGTGTGTGTGTGTGTGTGTGTGTGTGTGTGTGTGTGTGTGTGTGTGTGTGTGTGTGTGTCTGTGTGTGTGTGTGTGTGTGTGTGTGTGTGTGTGTGTGTGTGTGTGTGTGTGTGTGTGTGTGTGTGTGTGTGTGTGTGTGTGTTGTGTGTGTGTGTGTGTGTGTGTGTAGTGTGTGTGTGTGTGTGTGTGTGTGTGTGTGTGTGTGTGTGTGTGTGTGTGTGTGTGTGTGTAGGTGTACCTGTTCTATGTAGTTGACCAGTGAGTTGTCGGTGTGTGTGTGTATGTGTATGTGTGTGTAGGTGTACCTGTGTAGTTGACCAGTGAGTGTGTGTGTGTGTGTAGGTGTACCTGTTCTATGTAGTTGACCAGTGAGTTGCGGTTCTCCTCCCAATAAGTCTTCAGTGTGTCTTCAGCAGGAAACTTGTCACAGCTCAGCTCCAGAGTTATCTCAAAACAGTTACTGCTCAGGTAGTTAAAATCCTGCATGCCTGGGGAGAGGGAGGGAGGGAGGGAGGGAGAGGGGGAGGGGCAAGAGAGGGAGGGAGGGGGATGGGAGAGGGGGGAGGGAGGGAGGGAGGGAGGGAGGGAGGGAGAGAGAGAGAGAAAGAGAGAGAGGGATGGAGGGGAGGGGAGGGGGGAGGGAGGGAGGGAGGGAGGGAGGGAGAGAAAGAGAGAGAGGGATGGAGGGGGGGGAGAGGGGGGGGGGAGAGAGGGAGGGAGGGAGGGAGGGGGAGGGAGGGAGGGAGGGAGGGAGGGAGGGAGGGAGGGAGGGAGGGAGGGAGGGAGGGAGGGGGAGAGGGATGGGAGAGGGGGAGGGGCAAGAGAGGGAGGGAGGGGGATGGGAGAGGGGAGGGGCAAGAGAGGGAGGGAGGGGGGAGAGAGAGAGAGAGAGAGAGAGAGAGAGAGAGAGAGAGAGAGAGAGAGAGAGAGAGAGAGGGGAATAAATTCAGCAAACTTAACATGTGTAAATATTAGTATACAACAAGATTCATAAACTGAACAAGTTCCACAGACATGTGACAAACAGAAATGGAATAAAGTGTCCCTGAACAAAGGGGGGGTCAATATAAAAAGTAACAGTCAGTATCTGGTGTGGCCACCAGCTGCATTAAGTACTGCAGCCAACTGAGAACACTACACTACACAGGTAACCTACGGAGACTACTACACTACACAGGTAACCTACGGAGACTACAACACTACACAGGTAACCTACTGAGACTACACAGGTAACCTACTGAGACTACTACACTACACAGGTAACCTACTGAGACTACACAGGTAACCTACTGAGACTACAACACTACACAGGTAACCTACGGAGACTACTACACTACACAGGTAACCTACTGAGACTACAACACTACACAGGTAACCTACGGAGACTACTACACTACACAGGTAACCTACTGAGACTACAACACTACACAGGTAACCTACTGAGACTACACAGGTAACCTACTGACACTACACAGGTAACCTACTGAGACTACACAGGTAACCTACTGAGACTACACAGGTAACCTACTGACACTACACAGGTAACCTACTGAGACTACACAGGTAACCTACTGAGACTACAACACTACACAGGTAACCTACTGAGACTACACAGGTAACCTACTGAGACTACTACACTACACAGGTAACCTACTGAGACTACAACACTACACAGGTAACCTACTGAGACTACAACACTACACAGGTAACCTACTGAGACTACAACACTACACAGGTAACCTACTGACACTACACAGGTAACCTACTGAGACTACAACACTACACAGGTAACCTACTGAGACTACAACACTACACAGGTAACCTACTGAGACTACACAGGTAACCTACTGAGACTACTACACTACACAGGTAACCTACTGAGACTACAAAGGTAACCTACTGAGACTACTACACTACACAGGTAACCTAGTGAGACTACTACACTACACAGGTAACCTACTGAGACTACTACACTACACAGGTAACCTACTGAGACTACACAGGTAACCTACTGAGACTACAACACTACACAGGTAACCTACTGAGACTACACAGGTAACCTACTGAGACTACTACACTACACAGGTAACCTACTGAGACTACAACACTACACAGGTAACCTACTGAGACTACACAGGTAACCTACTGAGACTACACAGGTAACCTACTGAGACTACTACACTACACAGGTAACCTACTGAGACTACTACACTACACAGGTAACCTACTGAGACTACACAGGTAACCTACTGAGACTACTACACTACACAGGTAACCTACTGAGACTACTACACTACACAGGTAACCTACTGAGACTACTACACTACACAGGTAACCTACTGAGACTACACAGGTAACCTACTGAGACTACAACACTACACAGGTAACCTACTGAGACTACACAGGTAACCTACTGAGACTACAACACTACACAGGTAACCTACTGACACTACACAGGTAACCTACTGAGACTACAACACTACACAGGTAACCTACTGAGACTACAACACTACACAGGTAACCTACTGAGACTACACAGGTAACCTACTGAGACTACTACACTACACAGGTAACCTACTGAGACTACAAAGGTAACCTACTGAGACTACTACACTACACAGGTAACCTAGTGAGACTACTACACTACACAGGTAACCTACTGAGACTACTACACTACACAGGTAACCTACTGAGACTACACAGGTAACCTACTGAGACTACAACACTACACAGGTAACCTACTGAGACTACACAGGTAACCTACTGAGACTACTACACTACACAGGTAACCTACTGAGACTACAACACTACACAGGTAACCTACTGAGACTACACAGGTAACCTACTGAGACTACACAGGTAACCTACTGAGACTACTACACTACACAGGTAACCTACTGAGACTACTACACTACACAGGTAACCTACTGAGACTACTACACTACACAGGTAACCTACTGAGACTACTACACTACACAGGTAACCTACTGAGACTACTACACTACACAGGTAACCTACTGAGACTACTACACTACACAGGTAACCTACTGAGACTACACAGGTAACCTACTGAGACTACTACACTACACAGGTAACCTACTGACACTACAACAATACACAGGTAACCTACTGAGACTACAACACTACACAGGTAACCTACTGAGACTACTACACTACACAGGTAACCTACTGAGACTACTACACTACACAGGTAACCTACTGAGACTACTACACTACACAGGTAACCTACTGAGACTACTACACTACACAGGTAACCTACTGAGACTACTACACTACACAGGTAACCTACTGAGACTACAACACTACACAGGTAACCTACTGAGACTACAACACTACACAGGTAACCTACTGAGACTACTACACTACACAGGTAACCTACTGAGACTACAACACTACACAGGTAACCTACTGAGACTACTACACTACACAGGTAACCTACTGAGACTACTACACTACACAGGTAACCTACTGAGACTACACAGGTAACCTACTGAGACTACTACACTACACAGGTAACCTACTGAGACTACAACACTACACAGGTAACCTACTGAGACTACAACACTACACAGGTAACCTACTGAGACTACTACACTACACAGGTAACCTACTGAGACTACTACACTACACAGGTAACCTACTGAGACTACACAGGTAACCTACTGAGACTACAACACTACACAGGTAACCTACTGAGACTACTACACTACACAGGTAACCTACTGAGACTACAACACTACACAGGTAACCTACTGAGACTACACAGGTAACCTACTGAGACTACTACACTACTGAGACTACACAGGTAACCTACTGAGACTACAACACTACACAGGTAACCTACTGAGACTACAACACTACACAGGTAACCTACTGAGACTACAACACTACACAGGTAACCTACTGAGACTACAACACTACACAGGTAACCTACTGAGACTACACAGGTAACCTACTGAGACTACAACACTACACAGGTAACCTACTGAGACTACAACACTACACAGGTAACCTACTGAGACTACTACACTACACAGGTAACCTACTGAGACTACAACACTACACAGGTAACCTACTGAGACTACAACACTACACAGGTAACCTACTGAGACTACACAGGTAACCTACTGAGACTACAACACTACACAGGTAACCTACTGAGACTACAACACTACACAGGTAACCTACTGAGACTACACAGGTAACCTACTGAGACTACACAGGTAACCTACTGAGACTACTACACTACACAGGTAACCTACTGAGACTACTACACTACACAGGTAACCTACTGAGACTACTACACTACACAGGTAACCTACTGAGTCTACTACACTACACAGGTAACCTACTGAGACTACTACACTACACAGGTAACCTACTGAGACTACTACACTACACAGGTAACCTACTGAGACTACACAGGTAACCTACTGAGACTACTACACTACACAGGTAACCTACTGACACTACAACAATACACAGGTAACCTACTGAGACTACAACACTACACAGGTAACCTACTGAGACTACTACACTACACAGGTAACCTACTGAGACTACTACACTACACAGGTAACCTACTGAGACTACTACACTACACAGGTAACCTACTGAGACTACTACACTACACAGGTAACCTACTGAGACTACTACACTACACAGGTAACCTACTGAGACTACAACACTACACAGGTAACCTACTGAGACTACAACACTACACAGGTAACCTACTGAGACTACTACACTACACAGGTAACCTACTGAGACTACAACACTACACAGGTAACCTACTGAGACTACTACACTACACAGGTAACCTACTGAGACTACTACACTACACAGGTAACCTACTGAGACTACACAGGTAACCTACTGAGACTACTACACTACACAGGTAACCTACTGAGACTACAACACTACACAGGTAACCTACTGAGACTACAACACTACACAGGTAACCTACTGAGACTACAACACTACACAGGTAACCTACTGAGACTACTACACTACACAGGTAACCTACTGAGACTACACAGGTAACCTACTGAGACTACAACACTACACAGGTAACCTACTGAGACTACTACACTACACAGGTAACCTACTGAGACTACAACACTACACAGGTAACCTACTGAGACTACACAGGTAACCTACTGAGACTACTACACTACACAGGTAACCTACTGAGACTACAACACTACACAGGTAACCTACTGAGACTACAACACTACACAGGTAACCTACTGAGACTACAACACTACACAGGTAACCTACTGAGACTACTACACTACACAGGTAACCTACTGAGACTACACAGGTAACCTACTGAGACTACAACACTACACAGGTAACCTACTAAGACTACAACACTACACAGGTAACCTACTGAGACTACTACACTACACAGGTAACCTACTGAGACTACAACACTACACAGGTAACCTACTGAGACTACAACACTACACAGGTAACCTACTGAGACTACAACACTACACAGGTAACCTACTGAGACTACTACACTACACAGGTAACCTACTGAGACTACACAGGTAACCTACTGAGAGTACTACACTACACAGGTAACCTACTGAGACTACTACACTACACAGGTAACCTACTGAGACTACTACACTACACAGGTAACCTACTGAGACTACACAGGTAACCTACTGAGACTACAACACTACACAGGTAACCTACTGAGACTACAACACTACACAGGTAACCTACTGAGACTACTACACTACACAGGTAACCTACTGAGACTACTACACTACACAGGTAACCTACTGAGACTACAACACTACACAGGTAACCTACTAAGACTACACAGGTAACCTACTGAGACTACTACACTACACAGGTAACCTACTGAGACTACACAGGTAACCTACTGAGACTACAACACTACACAGGTAACCTACTGAGACTACACAGGTAACCTACTGAGACTACTACACTACACAGGTAACCTACTGAGACTACTACACTACACAGGTAACCTACTGAGACTACAACACTACACAGGTAACCTACTGAGACTACTACACTACACAGGTAACCTACTGAGACTACACAGGTAACCTACTGAGACTACTACACTACACAGGTAACCTACTGAGACTACTACACTACACAGGTAACCTACTGAGACTACTACACTACACAGGTAACCTACTGAGACTACTACACTACACAGGTAACCAACTGACACTACACAGGTAACCTACTGACACTACACAGGTAACCTACTGACACTACACAGGTAACCTACTGACACTACACAGGTAACCTACTGACACTACACAGGTAACCTACTGACACTACACAGGTAACCTACTGACACTACACAGGTAACCTACTGACACTACACAGGTAACCTACTGAGACTACACAGGTAACCTACTGACACTACACAGGTAACCTACTGACACTACACAGGTAACCTACTGACACTACACAGGTAACCTACTGACACTACACAGGTAACCTACTGAGACAACACAGGTAACCTACTGAGACAACACAGGTAACCTACTGAGACAACACAGGTAACCTACTGAGACTACTACACTACACAGGTAACCTACTGAGACTACTACACTACACAGGTAACCTACTGAGACTACACAGGTAACCTACTGAGACTACACAGGTAACCTACTGACACTACTACACTACACAGGTAACCTACTGAGACTACACAGGTAACCTACTGAGACTACTACACTACACAGGTAACCTACTGAGACTACTACACTACACAGGTAACCTACTGAGACTACACAGGTAACCTACTGAGACTACAACACTACACAGGTAACCTACTGACACTACACAGGTAACCTACTGAGACTACTACATTACACAGGTAACCTACTGAGACTACACAGGTAACCTACTGAGACTACTACACTACACAGGTAACCTACTGAGACTACTACACTACACAGGTAACCTACTGAGACAACACAGGTAACCTACTGAGACTACTACACTACACAGGTAACCTACTGAGACTACAACACTACACAGGTAACCTACTGAGACTACTACACTACACAGGTAACTTACTGAGACTACTACACTACACAGGTAACCTACTGAGACTTCTACACTACACAGGTAACCTACTGAGACTACTACACTACACAGGTAACCTACTGAGACTACAACACTACACAGGTAACCTACTGAGACTACTACACTACACAGGTAACCTACTGAGACTACTACACTACACAGGTAACCTACTGAGACTACAACACTACACAGGTAACCTACTAAGACTACACAGGTAACCTACTGAGACTACACAGGTAACCTACTGAGACTACTACACTACACAGGTAACCTACTGAGACTACTACACTACACAGGTAACCTACTGAGACTACTACACTACACAGGTAACCTACTGAGACTACTACACTACACAGGTAACCTACTGACACTACACAGGTAACCTACTGAGACTACACAGGTAACCTACTGAGACTACACAGGTAACCTACTGAGACTACTACACTACACAGGTAACCTACTGAGACTACTACACTACACAGGTAACCTACTGAGACTACTACACTACACAGGTAACCTACTGACACTACACAGGTAACCTACTGACACTACACAGGTAACCTACTGACACTACACAGGTAACCTATTGACACTACACAGGTAACCTACTGACACTACACAGGTAACCTACTGACACTACACAGGTAACCTACTGACACTACACAGGTAACCTACTGACACTACACAGGTAACCTACTGACACTACACAGGTAACCTACTGACACTACACAGGTAACCTACTGACACTACACAGGTAACCTACTGACACTACACAGGTAACCTACTGAGACTACACAGGTAACCTACTGACACTACACAGGTAACCTACTGACACTACACAGGTAACCTACTGACACTACACAGGTAACCTACTGACACTACACAGGTAACCTACTGAGACTACACAGGTAACCTACTGACACTACACAGGTAACCTACTGACCCTACACAGGAAACCTACTGACACTATACAGGTAACCTACTGACACTACACAGGTAACCTACTGACACTACACAGGTAACCTACTGACACTACACAGGTAACCTACTGACACTACACAGGTAACCTACTGACACTACACAGGTAACCTACTGAGACTACACAGGTAACCTACTGACACTACACAGGTAACCTACTGACACTACACAGGAAACCTACTGACACTACACAGGTAACCTACTGACACTACACAGGTAACCTACTGACACTACACAGGTAACCTACTGACACTACACAGGTAACCTATTGACACTACACAGGTAACCTACTGACACTACACAGGTAACCTACTGACACTACACAGGTAACCTACTGACACTACACAGGTAACCTACTGACACTACACAGGTAACCTACTGACACTACACAGGTAACCTACTGACACTACACAGGTAACCTACTGACACTACACAGGTAACCTACTGACACTACACAGGTAACCTACTGACACTACACAGGTAACCTACTGACACTACACAGGTAACCTACTGACACTACACAGGTAACCTACTGACACTACACAGGTAACCTACTGACACTACACAGGCAACCTACTGACACTACACAGGTAACCTACTGACACTACACAGGTAACCTACTGAGACTACACAGGTAACCTACTGAGACTACACAGGTAACCTACTGAGACTACTACACTACACAGGTAACCTACTGAGACTACTACACTACACAGGTAACCTACTGAGACAACACAGGTAACCTACTGAGACTACTACACTACACAGGTAACCTACTGAGACTTCTACACTACACAGGTAACCTACTGAGACTACTACACTACACAGGTAACCTACTGAGACTACAACACTACACAGGTAACCTACTGAGACTACTACACTACACAGGTAACCTACTGAGACTACTACACTACACAGGTAACCTACTGAGACTACAACACTACACAGGTAACCTACTGAGACTACTACACTACACAGGTAACCTACTGAGACTACTACACTACACAGGTAACCTACTGAGACTACAACACTACACAGGTAACCTACTAAGACTACACAGGTAACCTACTGAGACTACACAGGTAACCTACTGAGACTACTACACTACACAGGTAACCTACTGAGACTACTACACTACACAGGTAACCTACTGAGACTACTACACTACACAGGTAACCTACTGAGACTACTACACTACACAGGTAACCTACTGAGACTACACAGGTAACCTACTGAGACTACACAGGTAACCTACTGAGACTACTACACTACACAGGTAACCTACTGAGACTACTACACTACACAGGTAACCTACTGAGACTACTACACTACACAGGTAACCTACTGACACTACACAGGTAACCTACTGACACTACACAGGTAACCTACTGACACTACACAGGTAACCTATTGACACTACACAGGTAACCTACTGACACTACACAGGTAACCTACTGACACTACACAGGTAACCTACTGACACTACACAGGTAACCTACTGACACTACACAGGTAACCTACTGACACTACACAGGTAACCTACTGACACTACACAGGTAACCTACTGACACTACACAGGTAACCTACTGAGACTACACAGGTAACCTACTGACACTACACAGGTAACCTACTGACACTACACAGGTAACCTACTGACACTACACAGGTAACCTACTGACACTACACAGGTAACCTACTGAGACTACACAGGTAACCTACTGACACTACACAGGTAACCTACTGACACTACACAGGTAACCTACTGACACTACACAGGTAACCTACTGACACTACACAGGTAACCTACTGACACTACACAGGTAACCTACTGAGACTACACAGGTAACCTACTGACACTACACAGGTAACCTACTGACACTACACAGGAAACCTACTGACACTACACAGGTAACCTACTGACACTACACAGGTAACCTACTGACACTACACAGGTAACCTACTGACACTACACAGGTAACCTACTGACACTACACAGGTAACCTACTGACACTACACAGGTAACCTACTGACACTACACAGGTAACCTACTGACACTACACAGGTAACCTACTGACACTACACAGGTAACCTACTGAGACTACACAGGTAACCTACTGACACTACACAGGTAACCTACTGACACTACACAGGTAACCTACTGACACTACACAGGTAACCTACTGACACTACACAGGTAACCTACTGACACTACACAGGTAACCTACTGACACTACACAGGTAACCTACTGACACTACACAGGTAACCTACTGACACTACACAGGCAACCTACTGACACTACACAGGTAACCTACTGACACTACACAGGTAACCTACTGAGACTACACAGGTAACCTACTGACACTACACAGGTAACCTACTGACACTACACAGGTAACCTACTGACACTACACAGGTAACCTACTGACACTACACAGGTAACCTACTGACACTACACAGGTAACCTACTGTGACTACACAGGTAACCTACTGACACTACACAGGTAACCTACTGACACTACACAGGTAACCTACTGACACTACACAGGTAACCTACTGACACTACACAGGTAACCTACTGAGACTACACAGGTAACCTACTGACACTACACAGGTAACCTACTGACACTACACAGGTAACCTACTGACACTACACAGGTAACCTACTGACACTACACAGGTAACCTACTGACACTACACAGGTAACCTAATGTCTGTGTGGTACCTCCGGGTACGCTGTACCAGGCCCCTCCGTTGGTGATGCCGTCTGTGAAGCTGGTATCATCGTCGTTCTTCCTGCACGGAGCCCGTTGGGGGTCTGACATCACAGGATTAAACTGGGAGTAGGACTTCGCCAGAGACTTAAAGGTGACGTCATCAGGACTGGCGCTGTACTCATGGGTCGAACCTGGAGGGAGGGAGGGAGGGAGGGAGGGAGGGAGAGAGGGAGGGGAGGGGGGATGGGAGAGGGAGGGAGGGAGGGGGAGGATGGGAGGGAGGGAGGGAGGGAGGGGGGGGTGGGAGGGAGGATGGGAGAGGGAGGGAGGGAGGGAGGGAGGATGGGAGAGAGGGAGGGGAGGGGGGATGGGAGAGGGAGGGAGGGAGGGAGGGGGAGGATGGGAGGGAGGGAGGGGGGGTGGGAGGGAGGATGGGAGAGGGAGGGAGAGGGAGGGAGGGAGGGAGGGGGAGGATGGGAGGGAGGGAGGGAGGGAGGGAGGGAGGGAGGATGGGAGAGAGGATGGGGAGGGAGGGAGGTGGGAGGGAGGGAGGGAGGGGGGGGTGGGAGGGAGGATGGGAGAGGGAGGGAGGGAGGGAGGGAGGATGGGAGAGAGGGAGGGGAGGGGGGGGGATGGGAGAGGGAGGGAGGGAGGGAGGGGGAGGATGGGAGGGAGGGAGGGAGGGAGGGGGTGGGAGGGAGGATGGGAGAGGGAGGGAGGGAGGGAGGGAGGATGGGAGAGAGGGAGGGGAGGGGGGGGATGGGAGAGGGAGGGAGGGAGGGAGGGGGAGGATGGGAGGGAGGGAGGGGGGTGGGAGGGAGGATGGGAGAGGGAGGGAGGGAGGGAGGATGGGAGAGAGGATGGGGAGGGAGGGAGGTGGGAGGGAGGGAGGGAGGGGATAACTTATTTGCACTTATTGGCATTATGTAACTTTTTGGGTGACCTGACCAAATTCACATAGAAATATGAGTTATAGATCTGAAATTCTCATTGAAATGAAGTCTAAGAAGATGCTCTACACTATACTGTAGGAGAGTCTGGTTCACAGTGGTTTATGTGTGTGTAGCGTGGTGTGTGTGTAGCGTGGTGTGTGTGTAGCGTGGTGTGTGTGGTGTGTGTGTAGCGTGGTGTGTGTGTAGCGTGGTGTGTGTGTAGCGTGGTGTGTGTGTAGCGTGGTGTGTGTGTAGCGTGGTGTGTGTGTAGCGTGGTGTGTGTGTAGCGTGGTGTGTGTGTAGCGTGGTGTGTGTGTAGCGTGGTGTGTGTGTAGCGTGGTGTGTGTGTGTAGCGTGGTGTGTGTGTAGCGTGGTGTGTGTGTAGCGTGGTGTGTGTGTAGCGTGGTGTGTGTGTGTAGCGTGGTGTGTGTGTAGCGTGGTGTGTGTGTAGCGTGGTGTGTGTGTAGCGTGGTGTGTGTGTAGCGTGGTGTGTGTGTAGCGTGGTGTGTGTGTAGCGTGGTGTGTGTGTAGCGTGGTGTGTGTGTGTGTTTACCACTGCGTGTCTCGTCGTAGGGGTAGTTGGCCACCACATCTCCTCCATGCAGATTCGCTGAGAGGACGAATGGAATCTCCATTATCCATCGGATCACTGCCTTGGTCTCTGGAGCCAGCTGGAGACAACACAGACACAGACAGACAGGATCACTGACTAGGTCTCTGGAGCCAGCTGGAGACAACACAGACAGACAGGATCACTGACTAGGTCTCTGGAGCCAGCTGGAGACAACACAGACAGACAGGATCACTGACTAGGTCTCTGGAGCCAGCTGGAGACAACACAGACACAGACAGACAGGATCACTGACTAGGTCTCTGGAGCCAGCTGGAGACAACACAGACACAGACAGACAGGATCACTGACTAGGTCTCTGGAGCCAGCTGGAGACAACACAGACACAGACAGACAGGATCACTGACTAGGTCTCTAGAGCCAGCTGGAGACAACACAGACACAGACAGACAGGATCACTGACTAGGTCTCTGGAGCCAGCTGGAGACAACACAGACACAGACAGACAGGATCACTGACTAGGTCTCTGGAGCCAGCTGGAGACAAGACAAACACAGACAGACAGGATCACTGACTAGGTCTCTGGAGCCAGCTGGAGACAACACAGACACAGACAGACAGGATCACTGCCTTGGTCTCTGGAGCCAGCTGGAGACAACAGAGACACAGACAGACAGGATCACTGACTAGGTCTCTGGAGCCAGCTGGAGACAACACAGACAGACAGGATCACTGACTAGGTCTCTGGAGCCAGCTGGAGACAACACAGACAGACAGACAGGATCACTGAGTAGGTCTCTGGAGCCAGCTGGAGACAACACAGACAGACAGGATCACTGACTAGGTCTCTGGAGCCAGCTGGAGACAACACAGACACAGACAGACAGGATCACTGACTAGGTCTCTGGAGCCAGCTGGAGACAACACAGACACAGACAGACAGGATCACTGACTAGGTCTCTGGAGCCAGCTGGAGACAACACAGACACAGACAGACAGGATCACTGACTAGGTCTCTGGAGCCAGCTGGAGACAACACAGACACAGACAGACAGGATCACTGACTAGGTCTCTGGAGCCAGCTGGAGACAACACAGACACAGACAGACAGGATCACTGACTAGGTCTCTGGAGCCAGCTGGAGACAACACAGACAGACAGGATCACTGCCTTGGTCTCTGGAGCCAGCTGGAGACAACACAGACACAGACAGACAGGATCACTGACTAGGTCTCTGGAGCCAGCTGGAGACAACACAGACAGACAGGATCACTGACTAGGTCTCTGGAGCCAGCTGGAGACAACACAGACACAGACAGACAGGATCACTGACTAGGTCTCTGGAGCCAGCTGGAGACAACACAGACACAGACAGACAGGATCACTGCCTTGGTCTCTGGAGCCAGCTGGAGACAACACAGACACAGACAGACAGGATCACTGACTAGGTCTCTGGAGCCAGCTGGAGACAACACAGACACAGACAGACAGGATCACTGACTAGGTCTCTGGAGCCAGCTGGAGACAACACAGACACAGACAGACAGGATCACTGACTAGGTATCTGGAGCCAGCTGGAGACAACACAGACACAGACAGACAGGATCACTGACTAGGTCTCTGGAGCCAGCTGGAGACAACAGAGACACAGACAGACAGGATCACTGCCTTGGTCTCTGGAGCCAGCTGGAGACAACACAGACACAGACAGGATCACTGACTAGGTCTCTGGAGCCAGCTGGAGACAACACAGACACAGACAGGATCACTGACTAGGTCTCTGGAGCCAGCTGGAGACAACACAGACACAGACAGACAGGATCACTGACTAGGTCTCTGGAGCCAGCTGGAGACAACACAGACACAGACAGACAGGATCACTGACTAGGTCTCTGGAGCCAGCTGGAGACAACACAGACACAGACAGACAGGATCACTGACTAGGTCTCTGGAGCCAGCTGGAGACAACACAGACACAGACAGACAGGATCACTGACTAGGTCTCTGGAGCCAGCTGGAGACAACACAGACACAGACAGACAGGATCACTGACTAGGTCTCTGGAGCCAGCTGGAGACAACACAGACACAGACAGACAGGATCACTGACTAGGTCTCTAGAGCCAGCTGGAGCCAGCAGGAGACAGGTCTCTGGAGCCAGCTGGAGACACAGACAGACAGACAGGATCACTGACTAGGTCTCTGGAGCCAGCTGGAGACAACACAGACACAGACAGACAGGATCACTGACTAGGTCTCTGGAGCCAGCTGGAGACAACACAGACACAGACAGACAGGATCACTGACTAGGTCTCTGGAGCCAGCTGGAGACAACACAGACACAGACAGACAGGATCACTGACTAGGTCTCTGGAGCCAGCTGGAGACAACACAGACACAGACAGACAGGATCACTGACTAGGTCTCTGGAGCCAGCTGGAGACAACAGAGACACAGACAGACAGGATCACTGCCTTGGTCTCTGGAGCCAGCTGGAGACAACAGAGACACAGACAGACAGGATCACTGACTAGGTCTCTGGAGCCAGCTGGAGACAACACAGACAGACAGGATCACTGACAGGTCTCTGGAGCCAGCTGGAGACAAGACAGACAGGATCACTGACTAGGTCTCTGGAGCCAGCTGGAGACAACACAGACAGACAGGATCACTGACTAGGTCTCTGGAGCCAGCTGGAGACAACACAGACACAGACAGACAGGATCACTGACTAGGTCTCTGGAGCCAGCTGGAGACAACACAGACACAGACAGACAGGATCACTGACTAGGTCTCTGGAGCCAGCTGGAGACAACACAGACACAGACAGACAGGATCACTGACTAGGTCTCTGGAGCCAGCTGGAGACAACACAGACACAGACAGACAGGATCACTGACTAGGTCTCTGGAGCCAGCTGGAGACAACACAGACACAGACAGACAGGATCACTGACTAGGTCTCTGGAGCCAGCTGGAGACAACACAGACAGACAGGATCACTGCCTTGGTCTCTGGAGCCAGCTGGAGACAACACAGACACAGACAGACAGGATCACTGACTAGGTCTCTGGAGCCAGCTAGAGACAACACAGACACAGACAGACAGGATCACTGACTAGGTCTCTGGAGCCAGCTGGAGACAACAGAGACACAGACAGACAGGATCACTGACTAGGTCTCTGGAGCCAGCTGGAGACAACACAGACACAGACAGACAGGATCACTGCCTTGGTCTCTGGAGCCAGCTGGAGACAACACAGACACAGACAGGATCACTGACTAGGTCTCTGGAGCCAGCTGGAGACAACACAGACACAGACAGGATCACTGACTAGGTCTCTGGAGCCAGCTGGAGACAACACAGACACAGACAGACAGGATCACTGACTAGGTCTCTGGAGCCAGCTGGAGACAACAGAGACACAGACAGACAGGATCACTGACTAGGTCTCTGGAGCCAGCTGGAGACAACATAGACACAGACAGACAGGATCACTGCCTTGGTCTCTGGAGCCAGCTGGAGACAACACAGACACAGACAGACAGGATCACTGACTAGGTCTCTGGAGCCAGCTGGAGACAACACAGACACAGACAGACAGGATCACTGACTAGGTCTCTGGAGCCAGCTGGAGACAACACAGACACAGACAGACAGGATCACTGACTAGGTCTCTGGAGCCAGCTGGAGACAACACAGACACAGACAGACAGGATCACTGACTAGGTCTCTGGAGCCAGCTGGAGACAACACAGACAGACAGGATCACTGACTAGGTCTCTGGAGCCAGCTGGAGACAACACAGACACAGACAGACAGGATCACTGACTAGGTCTCTGGAGCCAGCTGGAGACAACACAGACACAGACAGACAGGATCACTGACTAGGTCTCTGGAGCCAGCTGGAGACAACACAGACAGACAGGATCACTGACTAGGTCTCTGGAGCCAGCTGGAGACAACACAGACACAGACAGACAGGATCACTGACTAGGTCTCTGGAGCCAGCTGGAGACAACACAGACACAGACAGACAGGATCACTGACTAGGTCTCTGGAGCCAGCTGGAGACAACAGAGACACAGACAGACAGGATCACTGACTAGGTCTCTGGAGCCAGCTGGAGACAACACAGACACAGACAGACAGGATCACTGACTAGGTCTCTGGAGCCAGCTGGAGACAACACAGACAGACAGACAGACAGACAGACAGACAGACAGACAGACAGGCAGGCAGGCAGGCAGGCAGGCAGGCAGGCAGGCAGACAGGCAGACAGACAGACAGACAGACAGACAGACAGACAGACAGACAGACGTGTTACCAGACAGACAGGTGTGTTACCAGACAGACTGACAGGTGTGTTACCAGACAGACTGACAGGTGTGTTACCAGACAGACAGACAGGTGTGTTACCTTGGTATTTTCGTCCACGGCCTTCTTCATGTTGTTGAGCAGGTGGTTGTTGGCTCCGCCCTCCTTCTCGTTGCCGTAGACGATGCGGTCCAGGTCAGGGAAGTTCCTGTTCAGGTCAATCCCCTGGGCGTTACTACGACCTACGAACCAATCCTTCAGCTCCCCCGACTGACACACAGAGGGAGGAGAGATGTTACCTGGTCTGTCCACAAGACAAAAACCCATGAACCAGTCTGTGTGTGTGTCAGTTGTGGTGTGTGTGTTACCTGGGAGGCAGCTTTCTCAAAGCCATCAGGGTTCATGGAGGGCATCAGGTGGATACGTGTGGTGTGGATCAGATCGATGATCGACTCGTTGCCCTATGATAAAACAACAACATATTAACTCTGTGATCGACTCGTTGCCCTGTTAAAACACAACAACATTTTAACTCTGTGATCGTTTAGTTGCACTGATACAACACAACAACATATTAACTCTGTGATCGTTTAGTTGAACTGATACAACACAACAACATATTAACTCTGTGATCGTTTAGTTGCTCTGATACAACACAACAACATGTTAACTCTGTGATCGTTTAGTTGCACTGATACAACACAACATGTTAACTCTATGATCGTTCAGTTGCACTGATACAACACAACATGTTAACTCTGTGATCGTTTAGTTGCTCTGATACAACACAACAACATATTAACTCTGTGATCGTTTAGTTGCTCTGTTAAAACACAACAACATATTAACTCTGTGATCGTTTAGTTGCACTGATACAACACAACATACTAACTCTGTGATCGTTTAGTTGCACTGATACAACACAACAACATATTAACTCTGTGATCGTTTAGTTGCACTGATACAACACAACAACATATTAACTCTGTGATCGTTTAGTTGCACTGATACAACACAACATACTAACTCTGTGATCGTTTAGTTGCACTGATACAACACAACATATTAACTCTGTGATCGTTTAGTTGCACTGATACAACACAACAACATATTAACTCTGTGATCGTTTAGTTGCTCTGATACAACACAACAACATATTAACTCTGTGATCGTTTAGTTGCACTGATACAACACAACATGTTAACTCTGTGATCGTTTAGTTGCACTGATACAACACAACATGTTAACTCTGTGATCGTTTAGTTGCACTGATACAACACAACAACATATTAACTCTGTGATCGTTTAGTTGCTCTGTTAAAACACAACAACATATTAACTCTGTGATCGTTTAGTAGCACTGATACAACACAACATATTAAGTCTGTGATCGTTTAGTTGCCCTGTGAAAACACAACAACATATTAACTCTGTGATCGTTTAGTTGCTCTGATACAACACAACAACATGTTAACTCTGTGATCGTTTAGTTGCTCTGATACAACACAACAACATATTAACTCTGTGATCGTTTAGTTGCTCTGTTAAAACACAACAACATATTAACTCTGTGATCGTTTAGTTGCCCTGATACAACACAACAACATATTAACTCTGTGATCGTTTAGTTGCTCTGATACAACACAACAACATATTAACTCTGTGATCGTTTAGTTGCTCTGTTACAACACAACAACATATTAACTCTGTGATCGTTTAGTTGCCCTGTGAAAACACAACAACATATTAACTCTGTGATCGTTTAGTTGCCCTGATACAACACAACAACATATTAACTCTGTGATCGTTTAGTTGCACTGATACAACACAACAACATATTAACTCTGTGATCGTTTAGTTGCACTGATACAACACAACAACATATTAACTATATTACAGACAGGTTATATTACCTGTTGGTAACAGAGGTACAGAGACAGGTTATATTACCTGTTGGTAACAGAGGTACAGAGACAGGTTATATTACCTGTTGGTAACAGAGGTACAGAGACAGGTTATATTACCTGTTGGTAACAGAGGTACAGACAGGTTATATTACCTGTTGGTAACAGAGGTACAGAGACAGGTTATATTACCTGTTGGTAACAGAGGTACTGAGACAGGTTATATTACCTGTTGGTAACAGAGGTACAGAGACAGGTTATATTACCTGTTGGTAACAGAGGTACTGAGACAGGTTATATTACCTGTTGGTAACAGAGGTACTGAGACAGGTTATATTACCTGTTGGTAACAGAGGTACTGAGACAGGTTATATTACCTGTTGGTAACAGAGGTACAGACAGGTTATATTACCTGTTGGTAACAGAGGTACTGAGACAGGTTATATTACCTGTTGGTAACAGAGGTACAGACAGGTTATATTACCTGTTGGTAACAGAGGTACTGAGACAGGTTATATTACCTGTTGGTAACAGAGGTACAGACAGGTTATATTACCTGTTGGTAACAGAGGTACAGAGACAGGTTATATTACCTGTTGGTAACAGAGGTACTGAGACAGGTTATATTACCTGTTGGTGGTAACAGAGGTACAGAGACAGGTTATATTACCTGTTGGTAACAGAGGTACAGAGACAGGTTATATTACCTGTTGGTAACAGAGGTACAGAGACAGGTTATATTACCTGTTGGTAACAGAGGTACAGAGACAGGTTATATTACCTGTTGGTAACAGAGGTACAGAGACAGGTTATATTACCTGTTGGTAACAGAGGTACAGAGACAGGTTATATTACCTGTTGGTAACAGAGGTACAGAGACAGGTTATATTACCTGTTGGTAACAGAGGTACAGAGACAGGTTATATTACCTGTTGGTACAGAGACAGGTTATATTACCTGTTGGTACAGAGGTACTGAGACAGGTTATATTACCTGTTGGTAACAGAGGTACAGACAGGTTATATTACCTGTTGGTAACAGAGGTACAGAGACAGGTTATATTACCTGTTGGTAACAGAGGTACAGAGACAGGTTATATTACCTGTTGGTAACAGAGGTACAGAGACAGGTTATATTACCTGTTGGTAACAGAGGTACTGAGACAGGTTATATTACCTGTTGGTAACAGAGGTACAGAGACAGGTTATATTACCTGTTGGTAACAGAGGTACAGAGACAGGTTATATTACCTGTTGGTAACAGAGGTACAGAGACAGGTTATATTACCTGTTGGTAACAGAGGTACAGAGACAGAGACAGGTTATATTACCTGTTGGTAACAGAGGTACAGAGACAGGTTATATTACCTGTTGGTAACAGAGGTACAGAGACAGGTTATATTACCTGTTGGTAACAGAGGTACAGAGACAGGTTATATTACCTGTTGGTAACAGAGGTACAGAGACAGGTTATATTACCTGTTGGTAACAGAGGTACAGAGACAGGTTATATTACCTGTTGGTAACAGAGGTACAGAGACAGGTTATATTACCTGTTGGTAACAGAGGTATAGAGACAGGTTATATTACCTGTTGGTAACAGACAGGTACTGTTGGTAACAGAGACAGGTTATATTACCTGTTGGTAACAGAGGTACAGAGACAGGTTATATTACCTGTTGGTAACAGAGGTACTGAGACAGGTTATATTACCTGTTGGTAACAGAGGTACTGAGACAGGTTATATTACCTGTTGGTAACAGAGGTACAGAGACAGGTTATATTACCTGTTGGTAACAGAGGTACAGAGACAGGTTATATTACCTGTTGGTAACAGAGGTACAGAGACAGGTTATATTACCTGTTGGTAACAGAGGTACAGAGACAGGTTATATTACCTGTTGGTAACAGAGGTACAGAGACAGGTTATATTACCTGTTGGTAACAGAGGTACAGAGACAGGTTATATTACCTGTTGGTAACAGAGGTACAGAGACAGGTTATATTACCTGTTGGTAACAGAGGTACAGAGACAGGTTATATTACCTGTTGGTAACAGAGGTACAGAGACAGGTTATATTACCTGTTGGTAACAGAGGTACAGAGACAGGTTATATTACCTGTTGGTAACAGACCTGTTGGTACAGAGACAGGTTATATTACCTGTTGGTAACAGAGGTACAGAGACAGGTTATATTACCTGTTGGTAACAGAGGTACAGAGACAGGTTATATTACCTGTTGGTAACAGAGGTACAGAGACAGGTTATATTACCTGTTGGTAACAGAGGTACAGAGACAGGTTATATTACCTGTTGGTAACAGAGGTACAGAGACAGGTTATATTACCTGTTGGTAACAGAGGTACAGAGACAGGTTATATTACCTGTTGGTAACAGAGGTACAGAGACAGGTTATATTACCTGTTGGTAACAGAGGTACAGAGACAGGTTATATTACCTGTTGGTAACAGAGGTACAGAGACAGGTTATATTACCTGTTGGTAACAGAGGTACAGAGACAGGTTATATTACCTGTTGGTAGACAGTTATATTAGGTACAGAGGTACAGACAGGTTATATTACCTGTTGGTAACAGAGGTACAGAGACAGGTTATATTACCTGTTGGTAACAGAGGTACAGAGACAGGTTATATTACCTGTTGGTAACAGAGGTACAGAGACAGGTTATATTACCTGTTGGTAACAGAGGTACAGAGACAGGTTATATTACCTGTTGGTAACAGAGGTACAGACAGGTTATATTACCTGTTGGTAACAGAGGTACAGAGACAGGTTATATTACCTGTTGGTAACAGAGGTACTGAGACAGGTTATATTACCTGTTGGTAACAGAGGTACAGAGACAGGTTATATTACCTGTTGGTAACAGACAGGTTATATTACCTGTACAGAGGTACAGACAGGTTATATTACCTGTTGGTAACAGAGGTACAGAGACAGGTTATATTACCTGTTGGTAACAGAGGTACAGAGACAGGTTATATTACCTGTTGGTAACAGAGGTACAGAGACAGGTTATATTACCTGTTGGTAACAGAGGTACAGAGACAGGTTATATTACCTGTTGGTAACAGAGGTACAGAGACAGGTTATATTACCTGTTGGTAACAGAGGTACAGAGACAGGTTATATTACCTGTTGGTAACAGAGGTACAGAGACAGGTTATATTACCTGTTGGTAACAGAGGTACAGAGACAGGTTATATTACCTGTTGGTAACAGAGGTACAGAGACAGGTTATATTACCTGTTGGTAACAGAGGTACAGAGACAGGTTATATTACCTGTTGGTAACAGAGGTACAGAGACAGGTTATATTACCTGTTGGTAACAGAGGTACAGAGACAGGTTATATTACCTGTTGGTAACAGAGGTACAGAGACAGGTTATATTACCTGTTGGTAACAGAGGTACAGAGACAGGTTATATTACCTGTTGGTAACAGAGGTACAGAGACAGGTTATATTACCTGTTGGTAACAGAGGTACAGAGACAGGTTATATTACCTGTTGGTAACAGAGGTACAGAGACAGGTTATATTACCTGTTGGTAACAGAGGTACAGAGACAGGTTATATTACCTGTTGGTAACAGAGGTACAGAGACAGGTTATATTACCTGTTGGTAACAGAGGTACAGAGACAGGTTATATTACCTGTTGGTAACAGAGGTACAGAGACAGGTTATATTACCTGTTGGTAACAGAGGTACAGAGACAGGTTATATTACCTGTTGGTAACAGAGGTACAGAGACAGGTTATATTACCTGTTGGTAACAGAGGTACAGAGACAGGTTATATTACCTGTTGGTAACAGACCTGTTGGTACAGAGACAGGTTATATTACCTGTTGGTAACAGAGGTACAGAGACAGGTTATATTACCTGTTGGTAACAGAGGTACAGAGACAGGTTATATTACCTGTTGGTAACAGAGGTACAGAGACAGGTTATATTACCTGTTGGTAACAGAGGTACAGAGACAGGTTATATTACCTGTTGGTAACAGAGGTACAGAGACAGGTTATATTACCTGTTGGTAACAGAGGTACAGAGACAGGTTATATTACCTGTTGGTAACAGAGAGGTACTGGTAACAGAGACAGGTTATATTACCTGTTGGTAACAGAGGTACAGAGACAGGTTATATTACCTGTTGGTAACAGAGGTACAGAGACAGGTTATATTACCTGTTGGTAACAGAGGTACAGACAGGTTATATTACCTGTTGGTAACAGAGGTACAGAGACAGGTTATATTACCTGTTGGTAACAGAGGTACAGAGACAGGTTATATTACCTGTTGGTAACAGAGGTACTGAGACAGGTTATATTACCTGTTGGTAACAGAGGTACAGAGACAGGTTATATTACCTGTTGGTAACAGAGGTACAGAGACAGGTTATATTACCTGTTGGTAACAGAGGTACAGAGACAGGTTATATTACCTGTTGGTAACAGAGGTACAGAGACAGGTTATATTACCTGTTGGTAACAGAGGTACAGAGACAGGTTATATTACCTGTTGGTAACAGAGGTACAGAGACAGGTTATATTACCTGTTGGTAACAGAGGTACAGAGACAGGTTATATTACCTGTTGGTAACAGAGGTACAGAGACAGGTTATATTACCTGTTGGTAACAGAGGTACAGAGACAGGTTATATTACCTGTTGGTAACAGAGGTACAGAGACAGGTTATATTACCTGTTGGTAACAGAGGTACAGAGACAGGTTATATTACCTGTTGGTAACAGAGGTACAGAGACAGGTTATATTACCTGTTGGTAACAGAGGTACAGAGACAGGTTATATTACCTGTTGGTAACAGAGGTACAGAGACAGGTTATATTACCTGTTGGTAACAGAGGTACAGAGACAGGTTATATTACCTGTTGGTAACAGAGGTACAGAGACAGGTTATATTACCTGTTGGTAACAGAGGTACAGAGACAGGTTATATTACCTGTTGGTAACAGAGGTACAGAGACAGGTTATATTACCTGTTGGTAACAGAGGTACAGAGACAGGTTATATTACCTGTTGGTAACAGAGGTACAGAGACAGGTTATATTACCTGTTGGTAACAGAGGTACAGAGACAGGTTATATTACCTGTTGGTAACAGAGGTACAGAGACAGGTTATATTACCTGATGGTAACAGAGGTACAGAGACAGGTTATATTACCTGTTGGTAACAGAGGTACAGAGACAGGTTATATTACCTGTTGGTAACAGAGGTACAGAGACAGGTTATATTACCTGTTGGTAACAGAGGTACAGACAGGTTATATTACCTGTTGGTAACAGAGGTACTGAGACAGGTTATATTACCTGTTGGTAACAGAGGTACAGAGACAGGTTATATTACCTGTTGGTAACAGAGGTACAGAGACAGGTTATATTACCTGTTGGTAACAGAGGTACTGAGACAGGTTATATTACCTGTTGGTAACAGAGGTACAGACAGGTTATATTACCTGTTGGTAACAGAGGTACAGAGACAGGTTATATTACCTGTTGGTAACAGAGGTACTGAGACAGGTTATATTACCTGTTGGTAACAGAGGTACTGAGACAGGTTATATTACCTGTTGGTAACAGAGGTACTGAGACAGGTTATATTACCTGTTGGTAACAGAGGTACAGACAGGTTATATTACCTGTTGGTTACAGAGGTACAGACAGGTTATATTACCTGTTGGTATTGGTTACAGAGGTACTGAGCCAGGTAGACGATGAGTTCCCGTCCTACCGCCTCGTTGCCATGCATGTTTCCGATGTACTTAAACTCTGGCTCACCTGGGGAAAGAGAAACACAGGTTAGGTCAACACACACAGGTTAGGTCAACACACACACAGGTTAGGTCAACATACACACAGGTTAGGTCAATACACACAGGTTAGGTCAACACACACAGGTTAGGTCAACACACACACAGGTTAGGTCAAAACACACAGGTTAGGTCAACACACACACAGGTTAGGTCAACACACACAGGTTAGGTCAACACACACACAGGTTAGGTCAACACACACAGGTTAGGTCAAAACACACACAGGTTAGGTCAACACACACACAGGTTAGGTCAAAACACACAGGTTGGGTCAACACACACACAGGTTAGGTCAAAACACACAGGTTAGGTCAACACACACAGGTTAGGTCAACACACACACAGGTTAGGTCAACACACACACAGGTTAGGTCAAAACACACAGGTTAGGTCAAAACACACACAGGTTAGGTCAACACACACACAGGTTAGGTCAAAACACACAGGTTAGGTCAACACACACACAGGTTAGGTCAACACACACACAGGTTAGGTCAAAACACACAGGTTAGGTCAACACACACACAGGTTAGGTCAACACACACACAGGTTAGGTCAACACACACAGGTTAGGTCAAAACACACAGGTTAGGTCAAAACACACAGGTTAGGTCAACATACACACAGGTTAGGTCAACACACACACAGGTTAGGTCAACACACACAGGTTAGGTCAACACACACACAGGTTAGGTCAACACACACACAGGTTAGGTCAACACACACACAGGTTAGGTCAACACACACACAGGTTAGGTCAAAACACACAGGTTGGGTCAACACACACACAGGTTAGGTCAACACACACAACACACACAGGTTAGGTCAAAACACACACAGGTTAGGTCAACACACACACACAGGTTGGGTCAATACACACAGGTTGGGTCAAAACACACAGGTTGGGTCAATACACACAGGTTAGGTCAAAACACACAGGTTAGGTCAACACACACACACAGGTTGGGTCAATACACACAGGTTAGGTCAAAACACACAGGTTGGGTCAATACACACAGGTTAGGTCAAAACACACAGGTTAGGTCAACACACACAGGTTGGGTCAAAACACACAGGTTAGGTCAACACACACAGGTTAGGTCAAAACACACAGGTTAGGTCAAACACACAGGTTAGGTCAACACACACACACAGGTTGGGTCAATACACACAGGTTAGGTCAAAACACACAGGTTGGGTCAATACACACAGGTTAGGTCAAAACACACAGGTTAGGTCAAGGTCAAACACACACAGGTTGGGTCAATACACACAGGTTGGGTCAAAACACACAGGTTGGGTCAAAACACACAGGTTAGGTCAAACACACACAGGTTGGGTCAAAACACACAGGTTAGGTCAACACACACAGGTTAGGTCAAAACACACAGGTTAGGTCAACACACAGGTTAGGTCAAAACACACACAGGTTAGGTCAACACAGGTTACACACACAACACACACAGGTCACAGGTTAGGTCAAAACACAGGTTACACACAGGTTAGGTCAAAACACACAGGTTAGGTCAACACACACAGGTTAGGTCAAAACACACAGGTTAGGTCAACACACACAGGTTAGGTCAAAACACACACAGGTTAGGTCAAAACACACACAGGTTAGGTCAACACACACACAGGTTAGGTCAAAACACACAGGTTAGGTCAACACACACACAGGTTAGGTCAAAACACACAGGTTGGGTCAACACACACACAGGTTAGGTCAAACACACACAGGTTAGGTCAACACACACACACACACACAGGTTAGGTCAGGTTAAAACACACACAGGTTAGGTCAAAACACACAGGTCAACACACACACAGGTTAGGTCAAAACACACAGGTTTCAAAACACACACAGGGGTCAACACACACACAGGTTGGGTCAACACACACAGGTTAGGTCAAAAAACACACAGGTTGGGTCAACACACACACAGGTTAGGTCAACACACACACAGGTTAGGTCAACACACACAGGTTAGGCCAACACACACACAGGTTAGGTCAACACACACACAGGTTAGGTCAACACACACACAGGTTAGGTCAAAACACACAGGTTGGGTCAACACACACACAGGTTAGGTCAACACACACAGTACACACACAGGTTAGGTCAAAACACACACAGGTTAGGTCTACACCACACACACACACAGGTTGGGTCAATACACACAGGTTAGGTCAACACACACAGGTTAGGTCTATGATATGAAGTTGCACAAATCCATGTTCAGTCCCACATGTTATTATCTACCCATGTTCAGTCCTACAGAGTATCTACCCATGTTCAGTCCTACAGAGTATCTACCCATGTTCAGTCCCACAGAGTATCTACCCATGTTCAGTCCTACAGAGTATCTACCCATGTTCAGTCCTACAGAGTATCTACCCATGTTCAGTCCTACAGAGTATCTACCCATGTTCAGTCCCACAGAGTATCTACCCATGTTCAGTCCTACAGAGTATCTACCCATGTTCAGTCCCACAGAGTATCTACCCATGTTCAGTCCTACAGAGTATCACAGAGTATCTACCCATGTTCAGTCCTACAGAGTATCTACCCATGTTCAGTCCTACAGAGTATCACAGAGTATCTACCCATGTTCAGTCCTACAGAGTATCTACCCATGTTCAGTCCTACAGAGTATCTACCCATGTTCAGTCCTACAGAGTATCTACCCATGTTCAGTCCTACAGAGTATCTACCCATGTTCAGTCCCACAGAGTATCTACCCATGTTCAGTCCTACAGAGTATCTACCCATGTTCAGTCCATGTTCAGTCCCAGAGTATCTACCCATGTTCAGTCCTACAGAGTATCTACCCATGTTCAGTCCCACAGAGTATCTACCCATGTTCAGTCCTACAGAGTATCACAGAGTATCTACCCATGTTCAGTCCTACAGAGTATCTACCCATGTTCAGTCCTACAGAGTATCTACCCATGTTCAGTCCTACAGAGTATCTACCCATGTTCAGTCCTACAGAGTATCTACCCATGTTCAGTCCCACAGAGTATCTACCCATGTTCAGTCCCACAGAGTATCTACCCATGTTCAGTCCTACAGAGTATCTACCCATGTTCAGTCCTACAGAGTATCTACCCATGTTCAGTCCTACAGAGTATCTACCCATGTTCAGTCCTACAGAGTATCTACCCATGTTCAGTCCTACAGAGTATCTACCCATGTTCAGTCCTACAGAGTATCTACCCATGTTCAGTCCTACAGAGTACCTACCCATGTTCAGTCCTACAGAGTACCTGTTCCCCCTGGGTGAACACTTTGGTTTTCCCTCTAGCAACACAGATAATAATCAAAGCTTGATGGACCCAGGTATCTACCCAGTCCTACACGAGGGGCCCCAGGACCCAGGGGAGGGGCCCCAGGACCCAGGGGGAGGGGCCCCATTACCAAGGGGGAGGGGCCCCAGGACCCAGGTACCTGGGGGGGCCCATGACCCAAGGGGAGGGGCGCCAGGACCCAGGGGAGGGGCTCTAGGACCAGGGGGAGGGGCCCCAGGACCCAGGGGAGTGTCGCTAGGACCAAGGGGAGGGGCCACAGGACCCAGGGGGAGGGGCCCCAGGACCCAGGGGGAGGGGCCCCAGGACCCAGGGGGAAGGGGCCCCAGGACCCAGGGGAGGGGCGCCAGGACCCAGGGGTGTGTCGCTAGGACCAAGGGGGAGGGGCCCCAGGACCCAGGGGGAGGGGCCCCATGACCCAGGGGAGGGGCGCCAGGAATCAGGGGGAGGGGCGCCAGGACCCAGGGGGAGGGGCGCTAGGACTCAGGGGGGAAGGACCCCAAGACCAAGGGGGAGGGGCCGCAAGAACTAGGGGGGGGGGGCAGGGCCCAGGGGGAGGAGCCCCAGGGGGAGGTGCCCCAGTACCCCAGGGGGGAGGGGCTGAGATAAAATTACCAAATTGAGAAAACAGTTGAAGTTCTTCATTTAACCAAAAGATGGCAGCAGATACACACATCAATATGTCTAATAGAGATGGAATCTGACAGCAGGTCAGAGAGACTACAAGAGTCTCCAGTCTGCGATGTCTCCTGTCTGTGATGTCTCCTGTCTGTGATGTCTCCTGTCTGTGATGTCTCCTGTCTGTGATGTCTCCTGTCTGTGATGTCTCCTGTCTGTGATGTCTCTGTCTGTGATGTCTCCTGTCTGTGATGTCTCCTGTCTGTGATGTCTCCTGTCTGTGATGTCTCCTGTCTGTGATGTCTCCTGTCTGTGATGTCTCCTGTCTGTGATGTCTCCTGTCTGTGATGTCTCCTGTCTGTGATGTCTCCTGTCTGTGATGTCTCCTGTCTGTGATGTCTCCTGTCTGTGATGTCTCCTGTCTGTGATGTCTCCTGTCTGTGATGTCTCCTGTCTGTGATGTCTCCTGTCTGTGATGTCTCCTGTCTGTGATGTCTCCTGTCTGTGATAGAACTGTGATGTCTCCTGTCTGTGATGTCTCCTGTCTGTGATAGAACTGTGATGTCTCCTGTCTGTGATGTCTCCTGTCTGTGATGTCTCCTGTCTGTGATGTCTCCTGTCTGTGATGTCTCCTGTCTGTGATGTCTCCTGTCTGTGATGTCTCCTGTCTGTGATGTCTCCTGTCTGTGATAGAACTGTGATGTCTCCTGTCTGTGATGTCTCCTGTCTGTGATGTCTCCTGTCTGTGATGTCTCCTGTCTGTGATGTCTCCTGTCTGTGATAGAACTGTGATGTCTCCTGTCTGTGATGTCTCCTGTCTGTGATGTCTCCTGTCTGTGATGTCTCCTGTCTGTGATGTCTCCTGTCTGTGATGTCTCCTGTCTGTGATGTCTCCTGTCTGTGATGTCTCCTGTCTGTGATGTCTCCTGTCTGTGATGTCTCCTGTCTGTGATGTCTCCTGTCTGTGATAGAACTGTGATGTCTCCTGTCTGTGATAGAACTGTGATGTCCCCTGTCTGTGATAGAACTGTGATGTCTCCTGTCTGTGATAGAACTGTGATGTCTCCTGTCTGTGATAGAACTGTGATGTCTCCTGTCTGTGATAGACCTGTGCTTCACACTGCCACGCTAACACACGCACACACACACACGTCACACTACACTTCCCACTGTTACCACGGAGACGGTGCCAAATACAGGAGACAAATTAAGGGACAACCACGGTGAATGACTCATGTGTTTTTTGACCAGCCATTATCTCATATCTCACCAGCTGCTATCCTCACCTTCATACACAACACAGAGAGAGAAAGGTTTGAAGAGAGAGATGGGGTTAGAGAGAGAGAGAGAGAGAGAGAGAGAGAGAGAGAGAGAGAGAGAGAGAGAGAGAGAGAGAAAGGTTTGAAGAGAGAGAGAGAGAGAGAGAGAGAGAGAGAGAGAGAGAGAGAGAGAGAGAGAGAGAGAGAGAGAGAGAGAGAGAGGGAGAGAGAGAGAGGGTTAGAGAGAGAGAGAGAGAGAGAGAGTTAGAGAGAGAGAGGGGGTTGGAGAGAGAGAGAGGGTTAGAGAGAGAGAGAGAGAGGGTTGGAGAGAGAGAGGGTTAAAGAGAGAGAGAGGGGGTTGGGGAGAGAGGGGTTAGAGAGAGAGAGAGACGGAGAGAGAGGGTTAGAGAGAGAGAGAGAGAGAGAGAGGGTTGGAGAGAGAGGGGTTAGAGAGAGAGAGAGAGGGTTGAGAGAGAGAGAGAGGGTTGGAGAGAGAGAGAGAGAGTTAGAGAGAGAGAGAGAGGGTTGAGAGAGAGAGAGAGGGTTGGAGAGAGAGAGAGAGGTTGGAGAGAGAGAGGGTTAAAGAGAGAAAGAGGGGGTTGAGAGAGAGAGAGAGAGAGAGAGAGAGAGAGAGAGACAGAGAGAGAGGCAGAGAGAGAGGGTTAGAGAAAGAGAGAGAGAGGGTTGGAGAGAGAGGGGGTTAGAGAGAGAGAGAGGGTTGGAGAGAGAGAGAGAGAGAGAGAGAGGGTTGGAGAGAGAGAGGGGGGTTGGAGAAAGAGAGAGGGTTAGAGAGAGAGAGAGAGAGAGAGAGAGAGGGTTGGAGAGAGAGAGGGTTAGAGAGAGAGGGTTGAGAGAGAGAGGGTTAGAGAGAGAGAGAGGGTTAGAGAGAGAGAGAGAGGGTTAGAGAGAGAGAGAGGGTTGGAGAGAGAGAGAGAGAGAGAGAGGGTTAGAGAGAGGAGAGAGAGAGAGAGAGAGAGAGGGTTAGAGAGAGAGAGAGAGAGAGAGAGAGAGAGAGAGAGAGAGAGAGAGAGAGAGAGAGAGAGAGAGAGAGGGTTGGAGAGAGAGAGGGTTAGAGAGAGAGAGGGGGTTAGAGAGAGAGAGGGTTAGAGAGAGAGAGAGGGTTGGGGAGAGAGACAGTTCTAAACTTCGTAATAATCACAATGTCTTGAGTAAAAGCCTAATTGGATTCATACCAAAACATCGCACACCTGATCATATGTACACCCTACACACCCTAATAGATAAACATGTCCACCAAAATAATACCAAAATATACGCTTGCTTTATCGACTTCCAAAAACCATTTGATTCTATTTGGCATACAGGACTGTTCTACACAGTAATTGAAAGTGGTGTAGGGGGTAAAACATATGACATAATTAAATCAATGTCTACTGGCAATACGTGCAGCATTAAAAATGGCAAGAAAATAACAGAATTCTTTAACCAGGTGCGGGGCCTTCGCCAGGGTTGTAATCTGAGCCCTGCACTCTTCAATATTTACATCAACGAACTGGCCTCTATTCTAGAACAATCCTCAGCCCCTGGTGTTAGTCTCCACAATTCAGAAGTTAAATGCCTTCTCTTGGCAGATGACCTATGCCTGCTGTCACCCACAGCACATGGCCTACAGCTGAGCCTGGACCTGCTAGAGTAGTACTGCAGACAGACCTGGGCTCTGGCAGTACACACCCACAGCACATGGCCAACAGCAGAGCCTGGACCTGCTAGAGTAGTACTGCCAGACCTGGGCCCTGGCAGTAAACACCCACAGCACATGGCCTACAGCTGAGCCTGGACCTGCTAGAGCAGTACTGTCAGACCTGGGCCCTGGCAGTAAACCCCCACAGCACATGGCCTACAGCAGAGCCTGGACCTGCTAGAGCAGTACTGCCAGACCTGGGCCCTGGCAGTAAACACCCACAGCACATGGCCTACAGAGCCTGGACCTGCTAGAGCAGTACTGCCAGACCTGGGCCCTGGCAGTAAACCCCCACAACACATGGCCTACAGCAGAGCCTGGACCTGCTAGAGCAGTACTGCCAGACCTGGGCCCTGGCAGTAAACACCCACAGCACATGGCCTACAACAGAGCCTGGACCTGCTAGAGCAGTACTGCCAGACCTGGGCCCTGGCAGTACACACCCACAGCACATGGCCTACAGAGCCTGGACCTGCTAGAGCAGTACTGCCAGACCTGGGCCCTGGCAGTACACACCCACAGCACATGGCCAACAGCAGAGCCTGGACCTGCTAGAGCAGTACTGCCAGACCTGGGCCCTGGCAGTACACACCCACAGCACATGGCCAACAGCAGAGCCTGGACCTGCTAGAGCAGTACTGCCAGACCTGGGCCCTGGCAGTACACACCCACAGCACATGGCCTACAGAGCCTGGACCTGCTAGAGTAGTACTGCCAGACCTGGGCCCTGGCAGTACACACCCACAGCACATGGCCTACAGAGCCTGGACCTGCTAGAGTAGTACTGCCAGACCTGGGCCCTGGCAGTAAACACCCACAGCACATGGCCTACAGAGCCTGGACCTGCTAGAGCAGTACTGCCAGACCTGGGCCCTGGCAGTAAACACCCACAGCACATGGCCAACAGCAGAGCCTGGACCTGCTAGTTACTGTGTAAGGGCTGTTTGAAGGAGAGGACCAAGATGGCTGCGTGGTTTGTGTTCATGATTTATTAACTACTGAACACTAGAACAAAACATAACAACACAGTTCTGTCTGGTGTAGAAACACTAAACACAGTTCTGTCTGGTGCAGAAACACACAACACAGTTCAGTCTGGTGCAGAAACACACAACACAGTTCTGTCTGGTGTAGAAACACACAACACAGTTCTGTCTGGTGCAGAAACACTAAACACAGTTCTGTCTGGTGTAGAAACACACAACACAGTTCTGTCTGGTGCAGAAACACACAACACAGTTCTGTCTGGTGCAGAAACACACAACACAGTTCTGTCTGGTGCAGAAACACACAACACAGTTCTGTCTGGTGTAGAAACACACGACACAGTTCTGTCTGGTGCAGAAACACTAAACACAGTTCTGTCTGGTGTAGAAACACACAACACAGTTCTGTCTGGTGTAGAAACACACAACACAGTTCTGTCTGGTGTAGAAACACACAACACAGTTCTGTCTGGTGTAGAAACACACAACACAGTTCTGTCTGGTGCAGAAACACACAACACAGTTCTGTCTGGTGCAGAAACACACAACACAGTTCTGTCTGGTGCAGAAACACACAACACAGTTCTGTCTGGTGCAGAAACACACAACACAGTTCTGTCTGGTGCAGAAACACACAACACAGTTCTGTCTGGTGTAGAAACACTAAACAGTTCTGTCTGGTGCAGAAACACTAAACAGTTCTGTCTGGTGTAGAAACACACAACACAGTTCTGTCTGGTGTAGAAACACACAACACAGTTCTGTCTGGTGTAGAAACACTAAACAGTTCTGTCTGGTGTAGAAACACACAACACAGTTCTGTCTGGTGCAGAAACACACAACACAGTTCTGTCTGGTGTAGAAACACACAACACAGTTCTGTCTGGTGTAGAAACACACAACACAGTTCTGTCTGGTGCAGAAACACACAACACAGTTCTGTCTGGTGTAGAAACACACAACACAGTTCTGTCTGGTGTAGAAACACACAACACAGTTCTGTCTGGTGTAGAAACACACAACACAGTTCTGTCTGGTGTAGAAACACACAACACAGTTCTGTCTGGTGCAGAAACACACAACACAGTTCTGTCTGGTGTAGAAACACACAACACAGTTCTGTCTGGTGTAGAAACACACAACACAGTTCTGTCTGGTGCAGAAACACACAACACAGTTCTGTCTGGTGTAGAAACACACAACACAGTTCTGTCTGGTGTAGAAACACACAACACAGTTCTGTCTGGTGCAGAAACACACAACACAGTTCTGTCTGGTGTAGAAACACACAACACAGTTCTGTCTGGTGTAGAAACACACAACACAGTTCTGTCTGGTGTAGAAACACACAACACAGTTCTGTCTGGTGCAGAAACACACAACACAGTTCTGTCTGGTGCAGAAACACACAACACAGTTCTGTCTGGTGTAGAAACACACAACACAGTTCTGTCTGGTGTAGAAACACACAACACAGTTCTGTCTGGTGTAGAAACACACAACACAGTTCTGTCTGGTGTAGAAACACACAACACAGTTCTGTCTGGTGTAGAAACACACAACACAGTTCTGTCTGGTGTAGAAACACACAACACAGTTCTGTCTGGTGCAGAAACACACAACACAGTTCTGTCTGGTGCAGAAACACACAACACAGTTCTGTCTGGTGCAGAAACACACAACACAGTTCTGTCTGGTGTAGAAACACACAACACAGTTCTGTCTGGTGTAGAAACACACAACACAGTTCTGTCTGGTGTAGAAACACACAACACAGTTCTGTCTGGTGCAGAAACACACAACACAGTTCTGTCTGGTGTAGAAACACACAACACAGTTCTGTCTGGTGCAGAAACACACAACACAGTTCTGTCTGGTGCAGAAACACACAACACAGTTCTGTCTGGTGCAGAAACACACAACACAGTTCTGTCTGGTGTAGAAACACACAACACAGTTCTGTCTGGTGTAGAAACACACAACACAGTTCTGTGTAGAAACACACAACACAGTTCTGTCTGGTAGAAACACACAACACAGTTCTGTCTGGTGTAGAAACACACAACACAGTTCTGTCTGGTGTAGAAACACACAACACAGTTCTGTCTGGTGGAGAAACACACAACACAGTTCTGTCAATTACAGAGGTTTAAATATATAGAGTACTGTACACACTACAATTACTGAGGTTTAAATATATAGAGTACTGTACACACTACAATTACTGAGGTTTAAATATATAGAGTACTGTACACACTACAATTACTGAGGTTTAAATATATAGAGTACTGTACACACTACAATTACTGAGGTTTAAATATATAGAGTACTGAACACACTACATTACTGAGGTTTAAATATATAGAGTACTATACACTACAATTACTGAGGTTTAAATATATAGAGTACTGAACACACTACAATTACTGAGCTTTAAATATATGGAGTACTGTACACACTACAATTACTGAGGTTTAAATATATAGAGTACTGTACACACTACAATTACTGAGGTTTAAATATATAGAGTACTATACACACTACAATTACTGAGGTTTAAATATATAGAGTACTGAACACACTACAATTACTGAGGTTTAAATATATAGAGTACTGTACACACTACAGTTACTGAGGTTTAAATATATAGAGTACTATACACACTACAATTACTGAGGTTTAAATATATAGAGTACTATACACACTACAATTACTGAGGTTTAAATATATAGAGTACTGTACACACTACAATACTGAGGTTTAAATATATAGAGTACTGTACACACTACAATTACTGAGGTTTAAATATATAGAGTACTGTACACACTACAATACTGAGGTTTAAATATATAGAGTACTATACACACTACAATTACTGAGGTTTAAATATATAGAGTACTGTACACACTACAGTTACTGAGGTTTAAATATATAGAGTACTGTACACACTACAATACTGAGGTTTAAATATATAGAGTACTGTACACTACAATTACTGAGGTTTAAATATATAGAGTACTGTACACACTACAATTACTGAGGTTTAAATATATAGAGTACTATACACACTACAATTAATGAGGTTTAAATATATAGAGTACTATACACACTACAATTACTGAGGTTTAAATATATAGAGTACTATACACACTACAATTAATGAGGTTTAAATATATAGAGTACTGTACACACTACAATACTGAGGTTTAAATATATAGAGTACTGTACACACTACATTACTGAGGTTTAAATATATAGAGTACTGAACACACTACAATTACTGAGGTTTAAATATATAGAGTACTGTACACACTACAATTACTGAGGTTTAAATATATAGAGTACTGTACACTACAATTACTGAGGTTTAAATATATAGAGTACTATACACACTACAATTAATGAGGTTTAAATATATAGCCAATGAGGTTTATATATATGTACACTTTATATACTTTTTACTATATATACACTTTATATACACTTTATGGCAGCGAGGTGTGGGGTCCACTTTATGGCAGTGAGGTGTGGGGTCCACTTTATGGCAGCGAGGTGTGGGGTCCACTTTATTAGGTGTGGGGTCCACTTTATAGCAGTGAGGTGTGGGGTCCACTTTATGGCAGCGAGGTGTGGGGTCCACTTTATGGCAGTGAGGTGTGGGGTCCACTTTATGGCAGCGAGGTTGAGGTCCACGTTATGGCAGTGAGGTGTGGGGTCCACTTTTGGCAGTGAGGTGTGGGGTCCACTTTATGGCAGTGAGGTGTGGGGCCCACTTTATGGCAGTGAGGTGTGGGGTCCACTTTATGGCAGTGAGGTGTGGAGTCCACTTTATGGCAGCGAGGTGTGGGGTCCACTTTATGGCAGTGAGGTGTGGGGTCCAATTTATGGCAGTGAGGTGTGGGGTCCACTTTATGGCAGCGAGGTGTGGGGTCCACTTTATGGCAGCGAGGTGTGGGGTCCACTTTATGGCAGAGAGGTGTGGGGTCCACTTTATGGCAGTGAGGTGTGGAGTCCACTTTATGGCAGTGAGGTGTGGGGTCCACTTTATGGCAGTGAGGTGTGGGGTCCACTTTATGGCAGCGAGGTGTGGGGTCCACTTTATGGCAGTGAGGTGTGGGGTCCACTTTATGGCAGTGAGGTGTGGGGTCCACTTTATGGCAGAGGTGTGGGGTCCACTTTATGGCAGCGAGGTGTGGGGTCCACTTTATGGCAGCGAGGTGTGGGGTCCACTTTATGGCAGCGAGGTGTGGGGTCCACTTTATGGCAGTGAGGTGTGGGGTCCACTTTATGGCAGTGAGGTGTGGGGTCCACTTTATGGCAGTGAGGTGTGGGGTCCACTTTATGGCAGTGAGGGGTCCACTTTATGGCAGTGAGGTGTGGGGTCCACTTTATGGCAGTGAGGTGTGGGGTCCACTTTATGGCAGTGAGGTGTGGGGTCCACTTTATGGCAGTGAGGTGTGGGGTCCACTTTATGGCAGAGGTGTGGGGTCCACTTTATGGTGTGGGGTCCACTTTATGGCAGTGAGGTGTGTGGGGTCCACTTTATGGCAGTGAGGTGTGGGGTCCACTTTATGGCAGTGAGGTGTGGGGTCCACTTTATGGCAGTGAGGTGTGGGGTCCAGCAGTGAGGTGTGGGGTCCACTTTATGGCAGTGATGGGGTCCACTTTAGCAGTGAGGTGTGGGGTCCACTTTATGGCAGTGAGGTGTGGGGTCCACATGGCAGTGAGGTGTGGGGTCCACTTTATGGCAGTGAGGTGTGGGGTCCACTTTATGGCAGTGAGGTGTGGGGTCCACTTTATGGCAGTGAGGTGTGGGGTCCACTTTATGGCAGTGAGGTGGGGTCCACTTCATGGCAGTGAGGTGTGGGGTCCACTTTATGGCAGTGAGGTGTGGGGTCCACTTTATGGCAGTGAGGTGTGGGGTCCACTTTTGGCAGTATCCACTTATGGCAGTGAGGTGTTGGGTCCACTTTATGGCAGAGGTGTGGGGTCCACTTTATGGCAGTGAGGTGTGGGGTCCACTTTATGGCAGTGAGGTGTGGGGTCCACTTTATGGCAGTGAGGTGTGGGGTCCACTTTATGGCAGTGAGGTGTGGGGTCCACTTTATGGCAGTGAGGTGTGGGGTCCACTTTATGGCAGTGAGGTGTGGGGTCCACTTGCAAAACAAGATTTCATCAAAGGGGACAAACACCCCATTGAAACCCTGCATGCAGAGTTCTGTAAGATTCTCCTACATGTCCAGAGGAAAACTACAAACAATTCATGCAGGGCAGAATTAGGCCAATATCCACTAATAATAAACACTCAAAACTCAATCAATCAGGATAAACCAAATTACAACACAGTCAAAACTATATAGCTTATTGGGAAACACAAGCACAAACAGAGAGAGAGAGAGAGACAGAGAGAGAGGGTCGGAGAGAGAGAAAGAGACAGAGAGAGAGAGAGGGTTGGAGAGAGAAAGAGACAGAGAGAGAGAGAGAGAGAGAGAGAGAGAGAGAGAGAGAGAGAGAGAGAGAGAGAGAGAGAGAGAGAGAGAGAGAGAGAGAGAGAGAGAGAGAGAGAGAGAGAGAGAGAGACAGAGAGAGAGAGAGAGAGAGAGAGAGAGACAGAGAGAGAGAGAGAGAGAGAGAGAGAGAGAGAGAGAGAGAGAGAGAGAGAGAGAGAGAGAGAGAGAGAGACAGAGAGAGAGAGAGAGAGAGAGAGAGTGGGTTTCCTCAGATGTATAATTGATGATCTCTGGCTGCAACACTCTCTGATAATGAAACATTTAGTTTGTCCTGTTCGTTATGTGGCTGGTTCTACCTGGTCTCTACTTCAGTCTCTATAGTTTGTCCTGTTTGTTATGTGGCTGGTTCTACCTGGTCTCTACTTCAGTCTCTATAGTTTGTCCTGTTTGTGATGTGGCTGGTTCTACCTGGTCTCTACTTCAGTCTCTATAGTTTGTCCTGTTTGTGATGTGGCTGGTTCTACCTGGTCTCTACTTCAGTCTCTATAGTTTGTCCTGTTCGTGATGTGGCTGGTTCTACCTGGTCTCTACTTCAGTCTCTATAGTTTGTCCTGTTTGTTATGTGGCTGGTTCTACCTGGTCTCTACTTCAGTCTCTATAGTTTGTCCTGTTTGTTATGTGGCTGGTTCTACCTGGTCTCTACTTCAGTCTCTATAGTTTGTCCTGTTTGTTATGTGGCTGGTTCTACCTGGTCTCTACTTCAGTCTCTATAGTTTGTCCTGTTTGTTATGTGGCTGGTTCTACCTGGTCTCTACTTCAGTCTCTATAGTTTGTCCTGTTTGTGATGTGGCTGGTTCTACCTGGTCTCTACTTCAGTCTCTATAGTTTGTCCTGTTTGTTATGTGGCTGGTTCTACCTGGTCTCTACTTCAGTCTCTATAGTTTGTCCTGTTTGTGATGTGGCTGGTTCTACCTGGTCTCTACTTCAGTCTCTATAGTTTGTCCTGTTTGTGATGTGGCTGGTTCTACCTGGTCTCTACTTCAGTCTCTATAGTTTGTCCTGTTTGTTATGTGGCTGGTTCTACCTGGTCTCTACTTCAGTCTCTATAGTTTGTCCTGTTTGTGATGTGGCTGGTTCTACCTGGTCTCTACTTCAGTCTCTATAGTTTGTCCTGTTTGTGATGTGGCTGGTTCTACCTGGTCTCTACTTCAGTCTCTATAGTTTGTCCTGTTTGTTATGTGGCTGGTCTCTACCTGGTCTCTACTTCAGTCTCTATAGTTTGTCCTGTTTGTGATGTGGCTGGTTCTACCTGGTCTCTACTTCAGTCTCTATAGTTTGTCCTGTTCGTGATGTGGCTGTTATAGTTTGTGGTGGCTGGTTCTACCTGGTCTCTAGTCTCTGTTTGTCTCTACCTGGTCTCTACTTCAGTCTCTATAGTTTGTCCTGTTTGTGATGTGGCTGGTTCTACCTGGTCTCTACTTCAGTCTCTATAGTTTGTCCTGTTTGTTATGTGGCTGGTTCTACCTGGTCTCTACTTCAGTCTCTATAGTTTGTCCTGTTTGTGATGTGGCTGGTTCTACCTGGTCTCTACTTCAGTCTCTATAGTTTGTCCTGTTTGTGATGTGGCTGGTTCTACCTGGTCTCTACTTCAGTCTCTATAGTTTGTCCTGTTCGTGATGTGGCTGGTTCTACCTGGTCTCTACTTCAGTCTCTATAGTTTGTCCTGTTCGTGATGTGGCTGGTTCTACCTGGTCTCTACTTCAGTCTCTATAGTTTGTCCTGTTTGTGATGTGGCTGGTTCTACCTGGTCTCTACTTCAGTCTCTATAGTTTGTCCTGTTTGTGATGTGGCTGGTTCTACCTGGTCTCTACTTCAGTCTCTATAGTTTGTCCTGTTTGTTATGTGGCTGGTTCTACCTGGTCTCTACTTCAGTCTCTATAGTTTGTGATGTGGCTGGTTCTAACTGGTCTCTACTTCAGTCTCTATAGTTTGTCCTGTTTGTTATGTGGCTGGTTCTACCTGGTCTCTACCTCAGTCTCTATAGTTTGTCCTGTTTGTTATGTGGCTGAATTTCAGTAGGAGTATTTACTTCCTGTCAACTGATTACCCACACACACAAACACACCACACAACCCCCACCCGCCCCTACCCACACACACACAGAGAGAGAGAGACACTATCCTGACAGATGGCCGACCCGAAGGGAGGCAGGCAGCTCACAGCACTAAGCCGATCTGTCGTCACGACAACCACAGCTATTTCAGATTCACCTTAAAGACCCATCACCTCTCAGACAGAACGGTTCGATCAAAACACAGAACATGGACAGAAACAGACAGAAGATGAAAACATGAAAATAAATAGAGGAGAGAATGTCTCTCACTTTCTATCGCTCTCTCCCTTTTCCTTCCCCCCTTCTCTTCCCCTCTCTCTCTCTCTCTTCCCTCCCCCTTTCTCTTCCCCTCTCTCTCTCTCTCTTCCCTCCCCCTTTCTCTTCCCCTCTCTCTATCTCTCTCTCTCTTCCCTCCCCCTTTCTCTTCCCCTCTCTCTCTCTCTCTTCCCTCCCCCCTTTCTCTTCATCTCCCTCTCTCTTCCCCTCTCCCTTTCTCTTCCCCTCTCTTGTCCCCTCTCTCTATCTCTCTCTCTCTTCCCTCCCCCTCTCTCTATCTCTCTCTCTTCCCTCCCCCTTTCTCTTCCCCTCTCCCTCTCTCTTCCCCTCTCCCTTTCTCCTCTCTCTATCTCTCTCTCTCTTCCCCTCCCCCTCTCTCTTCCCTCTCCCTTTCTCTTCCCCTCTCCCTCTCTCTTCCCCTCTCCCTTTCTCTTCCCCTCTCTTGTCCCCTCTCTCTCTCTCTCTCTCTCTTCCCCTCCCCCTCTCTCGTCCCCTTCCCCTTTCGCTCCCCCTCTCTCTTTTATCTATTTCTCTCTCCCTACCATTTCTTTCTCTCTCTCTCTCCATCTCTCTCTGGTGTTTCTACAGCGTGTGTGCATTGGAGGGTGGGAGGCTGGTTGCCCCCGGAGACGGGAGCTGAGCTGCATGTACAGGATGGAAACTCATCAGGAACCAATAACCATCGTGACTCAAGCTGCACGTTTCCAGAATGTTATGAAAAATTCCACTCCATTTCGGCACTGCCACAAAAGGACCAGCTGACATCATGTCAATGATTCTCTCGTTAACACAGGTGTGAGTGTTGACGAGGACAAGGCTGGAGATCACTCTGTCATGCTGATTGAGTTTGAATAACAGACTGGAAGCTTCAAAAGGAGGGTGGTGCTTGGAATAATTTTTCTTCCTCTGTCAACCATGGTTACCTGCAAGGAAACACGTGCCGTCATCATTGCTTCGCACAAAAAGAGCTTCACAGGCAAGGATATTGCTGCCAGTAAGATTGCACCTAAATCAACCATTTATCGGATCATCAAGAACTTAAAGGAGAGCGGTTGAATTGTTGTGAAGAAGGCTTCAGGGTGCCCAAGAAAGTCCAGCAAGCGCCAGGAACATCTCCTAAAGTGGACTCAGCTGTGGGATCGGGGCACCACCAGTGCAGAGCTTGCTCAGGAATGGCAGCAGGCAGGTGTGAGTGCATCTGCACGCACAGTGAGGAGAAGACTTTTGGAGGATGGCCTGGTGTCAAGAAGGGCAGCAAAGAAGCCACTTCTCTCCAGGAAAAACATCAGGGAGAGACTAATATTCTGCAAAAGGTACAGGGATTGGACTGCTGAGGACTGGGGTAAAGTCATTTTCTCTGATAAATTCCCTTTCCGATTGTTTGGGGCATCCGGAAAAAAGCTTGTCTGGAGAAGACAAGGTGAACGCTACCAATATCAGTCCCGTGTCATGCCAACAGTGTCATGCCTTCTCAGCCAAGGGCTCACTCACAATGTTGCCTAAGACCACAGCTGTGAATAAAGAATGGTACCAACACATCCTCCGAGAGCAACTTCTCCCAACCATCCAGGAACAGTTTGGTGATGAACAATGCCTTTTCCAGCATGATGGAGCACCTTGCCATAAGGCAAAAGTGATAACTATGTGGCTCTGGGAACAAAACATCGATATTTTGGGTCCATGGCCTTAATCCCATTGAGAACTTCTGGTCAATCCTCAAGAGGCAAACAAAAACCAATTCTGACAAACTCCAAGCTTATGATTATGCAGGATTTTTTTATATAACCTTTATTTAACTAGGCAAGTCAGTTAAGAACAAATTCTTATTTTCAATGACGGCCTAGGAACAGTGGGTTAACTGCCATGTTCAGGGGCAGAACGACAGATTTTGTACCTTGTCAGCTCGGGAATTGAACTTGCAACCTTTCGGTTACTGCTCTAACCACTAGGCTACCCTGCCGCCCCATAATGGGCTGCCATCAGTCAGGATGTGGCCCAGAAGTTGATTGACAGCATGCCAGGGCGGATTGCAGAGGTCTTGAAAAAGAAGGGTCAACACTGCACATATTGACTCTTTGCATCAACTTCATGTAATTGTCAATAAAAGCCTTTGACACTTATGAAATGCTTGTAATTATACTTCAGTATTCCATAGTAACATCTGACAAAAATATCTGAAGACACTGAAGCAGCAAACTTTGTAAAAATGTATATTTGTGTCATCCTCAAAACTTTTGGTCACGACTGTACAAACAATAGTAAGCAAGTATAAACACCATGGGACCACGCAGCCGTCATACCGCTCAGGAAGGAGACGTTCTGTCTCCTAGAGATCCTAGAACGTACTTTGGTACGAAAAGTGTAAATCAATCCCAGAACAACAGCACAAGACCTTGTGAAGATGCTGGAGGAAACAGGTACAAAAGTATCTATATCCACAGTAAAATGAGTCCTATATCAACATAACCTGAAAGGCCGCTCGGCAAGGAAGAAGCCACTGCTACAAAACCACCATAAAAAAGCCAAACTACGGTTTGCAACTGCACATGGGGACGAAGATCGTACTTTTTGGAGAAAAGTCCTCTGGTCTGATGAAACAAAAATAGAACTGTTTGGCCATAATGACCATCGTTATGTTTGGAGGAAAAAGGGGGAGGCTTGCAAGCTGAAGAACACCATCCCAACCGTGAAGCACGGGGGTGGAAGCATCATGTTGTGGGGGTGCTTTGCTGCAGGAGGGACTGGTGCACTTCACAAAATAGATGGCATTATGAGGATGGAAAATTATGTGGATATATTGAAGAAAGATCTCAAGACATCAGACAGGAAGTTAAAGCTTGGTCGCAAATGGGTCTTCCAAATGGACAATGACCCCCAAGCATACTTCCAAAGTTGTGGCAAAATAGCTTAAGGACAACAAAGTCCTGACCTCAATCCTATAGAAAATGTGTGGGCAGAACTGAAAAAGCGTGTGCGAGCAAGGAGGCCTACAAACCTGACTCAGTTACACCAGCTCTGTCAGGAGGCCTACAAACCTGACTCAGTTACACCAGCTCTGTCAGGAGGCCTACAAACCTGACTCAGTTACACCAGCTCTGGTCAGGAGGCCTACAAACCTGACTCAGTTACACCAGCTCTGTCAGGGGGAATGGGCCACAATTCACCCAACTTATTGTGGGAAGCTTGTGGAAGGCTACCCGAAACATTTGACCCAAGCTAAACAACTATAAGGAAATGCTACCAAATACTAATTGAGTGTATGTGAACTTCTGACCCACTGGGAATGTGATGAAAGAAATAAAAGCTGAAATAAATCATTCTCTCTACTATTATTCTGACATTTCACATTCTTAAAATAAAGTGTTGATCCTGACTGACCTGAGACAGGGAATGTGTACTGGGATTCCATGTCACACGTCACCTGCTGTTCTTCAGCCTACATCTGTCAATCAACGGGGTCTGTCGTGACATCACTATAGGTAAGAGTGTACACCCCATAATACTGTAACCCTAACACCTGTAGCCTAGCAACCAGACAGACAGGCAGACAGAGTGGCAAGCGGGCAGACAGCACTATCGCTGTTGTCATGGTGACTGATACATCAGCAGAACCCTAGGAGGTTAATGAAGTAGACACATATTTGCTTCCTTCCTTCCAGTGTCCTTACTTCCTTCCTTCCTTCCAGTGTCCTTACTTCCTTCCTTCCAGTGTCCTTACTTCCTTCCTTCCCGTGTCCTTACTTCCTTCCTTCCAGTGTCCTTACTTCCTTACTTTCTATAGGCTATTTACATCAAACAGCTGTTCTCTAATTGTAAAGGTATGAGTCGTAGTGTTAATAGGGGCTCAGACTGTCGCTATAACGGTGTGAATAAAGATGATGATGAGACAGATGAATTCATCTAACTTCCATTTTGCCAGTGACTGTCTGATCAGAGCGATCACGGTTGGTTCAGCATCCCGGCCTGCTTCCGGGAGCACCTATATCGGGAGTCCCTCTCCTCCTGTAAAATGGCGGCGATGCCTTGCTTCCAAAACCATTCAACACCACCTCAAAACACGCACACACACACACACACACACACACACACACACACACATCACACACACACTGCGGTCCTCATTACAACGACACACCTGCGCAGGCAGCATCATCATCTAACCCCTTTACTAGGCAGTGTGGCCTGACATCATAAAACAGACGTGTAGCCTCTGTTACAGACAGCCATTCTGCGCTAAAACAGGGACTAGTCATTCTGCGCTAAAACAGGGACTAGTCATTCTGCACTAAAACAGGGACTGTATGAACAGACTAGTCATTCTGCGCTAAAACAGGGACTAGTCATTCTGCACTAAAACAGGGACTAGTCATTCTGCGCTAAAACAGGGACTGTATAAACAGACTAGTCATTCTGCGCTAAAACAGGGACTGTATAAACAGACTAGTCATTCTGCACTAAAACAGGGACTAGTCATTCTGCGCTAAAACAGGGACTGTATAAACAGACTAGTCATTCTGCGCTAAAACAGGGACTGTATAAACAGACCAGGCGTCGCCACAGCAGCGATACCGTGGAGCGATATTACCGTCTTGTGAAAAAGGTCAACGGGTTTTAATAAAGAGAGACGGGGAACGGGGGTGTCACTGACCAGCCTCGTGCGTCCCGGGGTTGTCTGACATCTCCAGGACCAGCAGCTCGCGGCCCTCGAAGCTCTCCCCCACCGTGTAGATGCGCGTGATTGATGGACACTGCAGCCATACCGAAACGAGAGCCTTCCGTAGTTCCTCATACCGGTGATACTCGAACGAGATCTCCCCTTCCTCAGCCCCGGTAACGGGCCCGGTAGTGGACAGGACCGCCAGGGTCCACAGCAACACCAACGACACGAATCGGTTCATTGTTTCTCTCCGTTTCGCTCTCTCTGTCTGTTGTTCTATCTGCAGTCAGTTTGAGCCTTATCTCTCTAGTGCAGCCTCGCTCTGAGCTATAAATATACCCTCTCTCTCTCTCTCTCTCTCTCTCTCTCTCTCTCTCTCTCTCTCTCTCTCTCTCTCTCTCTCTCTCTCTCTCTCTCTCTCTCTCTCTCTCTCTCTCTCTCTCTCTCTCTCTCTCTCTCTCTCTCTCTCTCTCTCTCTCTCTCTCTCTCTCTCTCACACACACTCTCTCTCTCTGTGATGCGTGACTGTACCTGAGCTCCCCCCTCTCTCTCTCTCTCTCTCTCTCACTCTCTCTCTCTCTCTCACTCTCTCTCTCCTCTGGGATGTGTGACTGTACCTGAGCTCTCCCTTTCTCCCTCCCTCTATCCCTCTCCCTCCTCCCTCTCTATAACACGCTGAATGGGTGGGGAGGGCCATTGGTGTGTGTTCACACTGCAGAGTAGAGATGCAGTGAAGTGTGCCTCAGGGTTGGGGTTCATTCCAGTCAAATACTCTCTCCCTCTAAATTACATTTCAATGATTTCAAAGGTCAGTCTTTGAATTCAGAGATAATAACCTTTTGCTCTCAATTCCAATAGTTCCAACAATTCTACACATTCCCATTGTGATGTAATTCCCTTGTGTTTCTCTGCGGATGGTGTCGTCGTTCAGATTTCACACTATTGTGGAGAGATGTACTGTTTGGATTCTTTACATACAATAAGAAATAAGCGGAATCATTTTTATGTAATTAATTTCATTATTCTTTTGGCCAAATTTCATATACACAAAATGTAAATTTACAAACAGAAAGCCACATTTTCGTAACCTACAAAAAGAAATGGAACTGTATTTTAAGATGGTTAAATGCTCTACTAACAAAAAAGCTGTTAGAATGGTAAGTATATGCATGTCCCTTAAGGTCCTTGTATAGTTGTAATGTGATATTGTACCCCCTAGCCCCGCCCCCAGCCCCGCCCTGGCCCCGCCCCCCAGCCCCGCCCCTGCTTGTGTTCCCTCATGTGCTTTATGTATTGATTTGTTATTATTAAAAATAAATAAATGAATACATTTTAAAAACATACGTGAACATGCCAGTTATAGCTACATAAAGCACATGAGGGAACACAAGCAGGGGCGGGGCTGGGGGCGGGGCCAGGGCGGGACTGGGGGCGGGGCCTACCCATCCCGGATCCGGCTAATAAAGAGCTACGTTAAAACTTCTTGATCCTACCCATCCCGGATCCGGCTAATAAAGAGCTACGTTAAAACTTCTTGATCCTACCCATCCCGGATCCGGCTAATAAAGAGCTACGTTAAAACTTCTTGATCCTACCCATCCCGGATCCGGCTAATAAAGAGCTACGTTAAAACTTCTTGATCCTACCCATCCCGGATCCGGGATCGTGAATTACACCCTCAGGCTCATTACCATAACGCAACGTTAACGATTTCTAAAAATCGCAAATTAAATGAAATAAATATGCCTGCTCTCAAGCTTAGCCTTTTCTTAACAACACTGTCATCTCATATTTTCAAAATATGCTTTTGAACCATAGAAAATCAAGCATTTGTGTAAGAGTTTTGATAGCTATTGTAGCATTTAGCGTAGCATTTAGCACGCAACATTTTCACAAAAACCAGAAAAGCAATCAAATAAAATAATTTACCTTTGAAGAACTTCGAATGTTTTCAATGAGGAGACTCTCAGATACATAGCAAATGTCCAGTTTGTCCTGAAAGATTCTTTGTGTAGGACAAATCGCTCCGTTTTGTACATCACATTTGGCTACCGAAACGAACCGAAAATTCAGTCACCAAAACGTCAAACTTTTTTCCAAATTATCTCCATAATATCGACCGAAACATGGCAAACGTTGTTTAGAATCAATCCTCAAGGTGTTTTTTCACATATCTCTTCATTGATATGCCGTTCGTGGAAGCCTGCTTTCGTCTCAGAATCGCATGGTTTTGCGCAACAATTTCCACGCAGGACACCGTGCGGGACACTTGGCAAATGTAGTCTCTTATGGTCAATCTTCCAATGATATGCCTACAAATACGTCACAATGCTGCAGACACCTTGGGGAAACGATAGATAGGGCAGGCTCATTCCTGTCGCATTCACAGCCATATAAGGAGACAATGAAAAACAGAGCCTCAGAAATCCTGCTCATTTCCTGGTTGCAGTTTCATCTTGGTTTTGCCTGAAGCTTCTGTTCTTGGGCACTCACAGATAATATCTTTGCAGTTCTGGAAACGTCAGAGTGTTTTCTTTCCAAAGCTATCAATTATATGCACAGTCGAGCATCTTTTTGTGACAAAATATTGAGCTTAAAACGGGCACGTCTTTTTATCCAAAAATGAAATAGCGCCCCCATAGACTAAACTGGAAAAAAATACAAATACAAATGCTGTCGTTGTTCAGACAGGAAGCTGAACAGGAAGGACAACACACGGCACCGACAGTGAGGAGCAACATCCTACGAGTTCCAACCCAACTATTTACTGACTTCTGTTTCCTGTTTATCTTTCACCTTGTTTCCTGTTCATCTTTACGTTGTTTCCTGTTTCTTTACTTTGTTTCCTGTTCATCTTTTACTTTGTTTCCTGTTTATCTTTTACTTTGTTTCCTGTTTATCTTTTACTTTGTTTCCTGTTTATCTTTTACTTTGTTTCCTGTTTATCTTTCACTTTGTTTCCTGTTTATCTTTTACTTTGTTTCCTGTTTATCTTTCACTTTGTTTCCTGTTCATCTTTACTTTGTTTCCTGTTCATCTTTCACTTTGTTTCCTGTTTATCTTTCACTTTGTTTCCTGTTCATCTTTACTTTGTTTCCTGTTTCTTTACTTTGTTTCCTGTTTATCTTTACTTTGTTTCCTGTTTCTTTACTTTGTTTCCTGTTCATCTTTACTTTGTTTCCTGTTCATCTTTACTTTGTTTCCTGTTTCTTTACTTTGTTTCCTGTTCATCTTTACTTTGTTTCCTGTTTCTTTACTTTGTTTCCTGTTCATCTTTACTGTGTTTCCTGTTCATCTTTACTTTGTTTCCTGTTCATCTTTACTTTGTTTCCTGTTTATCTTTACTTTGTTTCCTGTTCATCTTTACTTTGTTTCCTGTTTCTTTACTTTGTTTCCTGTTTATCTTTACTTTGTTTCCTGTTTCTTTACTTTGTTTCCTGTTCATCTTTACTTTGTTTCCTGTTCATCTTTACTTTGTTTCCTGTTTCTTTACTTTGTTTCCTGTTCATCTTTACTTTGTTTCCTGTTTCTTTACTTTGTTTCCTGTTCATCTTTACTGTGTTTCCTGTTCATCTTTACTTTGTTTCCTGTTCATCTTTACTTTGTTTCCTGTTTATCTTTACTTTGTTTCCTGTTCATCTTTACTTTGTTTCCTGTTCATCTTTACTTTGTTTCCTGTTTCTTTACTTTGTTTCCTGTTTCTTTACTTTGTTTCCTGTTTCTTTACTTTGTTTCCTGTTTCTTTACTTTGTTTCCTGTTTATCTTTCACTTTGTTTCCTGTTTATCTTTTACTTTGTTTCCTGTTTATCTTTACTTTGTTTCCTGTTCATCTTTACTTTGTTTCCTGTTTCTTTACTTTGTTTCCTGTTTCTTTACTTTGTTTCCTGTTTATCTTTCACTTTGTTTCCTGTTTATCTTTCACTTTGTTTCCTGTTCATCTTTACTTTGTTTCCTGTTTCTTTACTTTGTTTCCTGTTTCTTTACTTTGTTTCCTGTTTATCTTTCACTTTGTTTCCTGTTTATCTTTACTTTGTTTCATGTTCATCTTTACTTTGTTTCCTGTTTCTTTACTTTGTTTCCTGTTTCTTTACTTTGTTTCCTGTTTCTCTCTCACTTTGTTTCCTGTTTATCTTTCACTTTGTTTCCTGTTTATCTTTTACTCTGTTTCCTGTTTATCTTTACTTTGTTTCCTGTTTATCTTTACTTTGTTTCCTGTTTATCTTTACTTTGTTTCCTGTTTATCTTTACTTTGTTTCCTGTTCATCTTTACTTTGTTTCCTGTTTCTTTACTTTGTTTCCTGTTCATTCTTTACTTTGTTTCCTGTTTATCTTTACTTTGTTTCCTGTTTATCTTTACTTTGTTTCCTGTTCATCTTTACTTTGTTTCCTGTTTATCTTTTACTTTGTTTCCTGTTTATCTTTACTTTGTTTCCTGTTTATCTTTTACTTTGTTTCCTGTTTCTTTACTTTGTTTCCTGTTTATCTTTCACTTTGTTTCCTGTTTATCTTTACTTTGTTTCATGTTCATCTTTACTTTGTTTCCTGTTTCTTTACTTTGTTTCCTGTTTCTTTACTTTGTTTCCTGTTTATCTTTCACTTTGTTTCCTGTTTATCTTTCACTTTGTTTCCTGTTTATCTTTTACTTTGTTTCCTGTTTATCTTTACTTTGTTTCCTGTTTATCTTTTACTTTGTTTCCTGTTTCTTTACTTTGTTTCCTGTTTATCTTTACTTTGTTTCCTGTTCATCTTTACTTTGTTTCCTGTTCATCTTTACTTTGTTTCCTGTTTCTTTACTTTGTTTCCTGTTCATCTTTACTTTGTTTCCTGTTTATCTTTACTTTGTTTCCTGTTTCTTTACTTTGTTTCCTGTTCATCTTTACTTTGTTTCCTGTTCATCTTTACTTTGTTTCCTGTTTATCTCTTTACTTTGTTTCCTGTTTATCTTTACTTTGTTTCCTGTTTATCTTTACTTTTTGTTTCTTTACTTTGTTTCCTGTTTATCTTTACTTTGTTTCCTGTTCATCTTTACTTTGTTTCCTGTTTATCTTTACTTTGTTTCCTGTTCATCTTTACTTTGTTTCCTGTTTATCTTTACTTTGTTTCCTGTTTATCTTTACTTTGTTTCCTGTTTATCTTTACTTTGTTTCCTGTTTATCTTTACTTTGTTTCCTGTTTATCTTTACTTTGTTTCCTGTTTATCTTTACTTTGTTTCCTGTTTATCTTTACTTTGTTTCCTGTTTATCTTTACTTTGTTTCCTGTTTATCTTTACTTTGTTTCCTGTTCATCTTTACTTTGTTTCCTGTTTCTTTACTTTGTTTCCTGTTCATTCTTTACTTTGTTTCCTGTTTATCTTTACTTTGTTTCCTGTTTATCTTTACTTTGTTTCCTGTTCATCTTTACTTTGTTTCCTGTTTCTTTACTTTGTTTCCTGTTCATCTTTACTTTGTTTCCTGTTTATCTTTACTTTGTTTCCTGTTCATCTTTACTTTGTTTCCTGTTTCTTTACTTTGTTTCCTGTTTCTTTACTTTGTTTCCTGTTTATCTTTCACTTTGTTTCCTGTTTATCTTTACTTTGTTTCCTGTTTATCTTTACTTTGTTTTGTTTCCTTTGTTTCTGTTTATCTTTACTTTGTTTCCTGTTCATCTTTACTTTGTTTGTTTCCTGTTTATGTTTCTTTACTTTGTTTCCTGTTTATCTTTACTTTGTTTCCTGTTTATCTTTCACTTTGTTTCCTGTTTATCTTTACTTTGTTTCCTGTTTATCTTTACTTTGTTTCCTGTTTATCTTTACTTTGTTTCCTGTTTATCTTTACTTTGTTTCCTGTTCATCTTTACTTTGTTTCCTGTTCATCTTTACTTTGTTTCCTGTTTCTTTACTTTGTTTCCTGTTCATCTTTACTTTGTTTCCTGTTTATCTTTACTTTGTTTCCTGTTCATCTTTACTTTGTTTCCTGTTTCTTTACTTTGTTTCCTGTTCATCTTTACTTTGTTTCCTGTTTCTTTACTTTGTTTCCTGTTCATCTTTACTTTGTTTCCTGTTTTTTTACTTTGTTTCCTGTTTATCTTTACTTTGTTTCCTGTTCATCTTTACTTTGTTTCCTGTTTCTTTACTTTGTTTCCTGTTCATCTTTACTTTGTTTCCTGTTCATCTTTACTTTGTTTCCTGTTCATCTTTACTTTGTTTCCTGTTCATCTTTACTTTGTTTCCTGTTCATCTTTACTTTGTTTCCTGTTTATCTTTACTTTGTTTCCTGTTCATCTTTACTTTGTTTCCTGTTCATCTTTACTTTGTTTCCTGTTTATCTTTACTTTGTTTCCTGTTCATCTTTACTTTGTTTCCTGTTCATCTTTACTTTGTTTCCTGTTCATCTTTACTTTGTTTCCTGTTCATCTTTACTTTGTTTCCTGTTTATCTTTACTTTGTTTTGTTTCCTTTGTTTCATTTTTTACTTTGTTTCTGTTCATCTTTACTTTGTTTCCTGTTCATCTTTACTTTGTTTCCTGTTTATCTTTACTTTGTTTCCTGTTCATCTTTACTTTGTTTCCTGTTCATCTTTACTTTGTTTCCTGTTTATCTTTACTTTGTTTCCTGTTCATCTTTACTTTGTTTCCTGTTCATCTTTACTTTGTTTCCTGTTCATCTTTACTTTGTTTCCTGTTCATCTTTTACTTTGTTTCCTGTTTATCTTTACTTTGTTTCCTGTTCATCTTTACTTTGTTTCCTGTTCATCTTTTACTTTGTTTCCTGTTTATCTTTACTTTGTTTCCTGTTCATCTTTACTTTGTTTCCTGTTCATCTTTACTTTGTTTCCTGTTCATCTTTACTTTGTTTCCTGTTCATCTTTACTTTGTTTCCTGTTCATCTTTACTTTGTTTCCTGTTCATCTTTACTTTGTTTCCTGTTCATCTTTTACTTTGTTTCCTGTTCATCTTTACTTTGTTTCCTGTTTATCTTTACTTTGTTTCCTGTTCATCTTTACTTTGTTTCTGTTTATCTTTACTTTGTTTCCTGTTCATCTTTACTTTGTTTCCTGTTTATCTTTACTTTGTTTCCTGTTCATCTTTACTTTGTTTCCTGTTTCTTTACTTTGTTTCCTGTTTCTTTACTTTGTTTCCTGTTTATCTTTACTTTGTTTCCTGTTTATCTTTACTTTGTTTCCTGTTCATCTTTACTTTGTTTCCTGTTCATCTTTACTTTGTTTCCTGTTTCTTTACTTTGTTTCCTGTTCATCTTTACTTTGTTTCCTGTTTCTTTACTTTGTTTCCTGTTCATCTTTACTTTGTTTCCTGTTTCTTTACTTTGTTTCCTGTTTATCTTTACTTTGTTTCCTGTTCATCTTTACTTTGTTTCCTGTTTCATCTTTACTTTGTTTCCTGTTTCTTTACTTTGTTTCCTGTTCATCTTTACTTTGTTTCCTGTTTCTTTACTTTGTTTCCTGTTTCTTTACTTTGTTTCCTGTT